>NW_026057576.1:53808629-53940116 GCF_023721935.1 Panthera uncia
TATATATATATATATACACTATATATATACACTCTATCTATCTATCTATCTATCTTTACCTTTGGGAAGAAAAAAGAAGTGGGAAACAAAAGTATTTCTAATTGTTAAATCATAAACTTTGATCAGAGATATTGCATAGTGAAAATATTAGCCCTCCACATTTTTGTTATATATACTATCAGAATCATGAAGCCTCTTTATCAAATACCAGGAATTCTATTTACTCACAAAGACACTTGGTAATGCTCATCCCCATGCCCCAGTTTTCCATATGATAGCAAAACAAATGGATGATGTACCTGCATAAGCAACTGGGTTTGCACCACAGAAGAGGAACACCAAAATTATGAGAATTCGTGCTTATATAGGACAGCATAACTGCTCCTGCTTCTGTCAAGGAAAGGGCAGTGGGGGGCAGAGAGAAAGAGAGAGAAAGAGAGAGAGTGTGTGTGTGTTTACCTTAGAATGTGAAAATAAACGAATAAATAAATAAATAAATAAATAAATAAATTCTTTCTGAGAAGGAAAGGAAAAGATGTTTACTGTCTCTGAATGTAAGCAAGTGGTTCTGGGGATGGGTCTTTAAATGTGTTCAGAGCAATTCACTGTCTCTAATTTCCAAGGTATCTTTACCACTCAATCATCCATTAATCCAGGTTGTTAGTACACTTCTCAGAGAGCTCAGATCTTGCACAAATGTGAAAATATTTATGGAGTGTGGTTTTTCCAACAAATAAATAGTACCAAAGAGGTTCAAAATATGGACTATACACACAGTGAATTTACAAAATTTCAAATCTTATGAAATTATTCTCAAAAGAAACATATGTAACTGAGTTCATTTTGTCCTTCACATACTGTCTAGTTTTAATCTCTGAATAAGCTTCTATGTAAAAGTCAGTATTTACTAAGGCAAATAATTAAAATGTGTTCATTTGAAATATAATATATACAAAACAGCACAGCTGTTTAGAATTTAAGATAATTAAATGTTTTTGGGGAAATATTTTTATCATTGTTTAGAGTTATAAAGGCTACTGGTGATAATAAAAACAAAAACAAAAAACAGAGCAACTTCTTGTCAGTTTTATTACTGATCTTAATTTCTCTATGGACACTACACCTTGTTATTGCCTGAATCCAGGTTGGATTGCTCCCACTGTACAGTCCTTGCATGGCATGGAAATCAGGTATATTTACCCAAGCCAGTCTAGATTAATCCCGTATGACCTCCAGGTGCATGAACAAACTCAGCTTATAAATAGACACACCTAGCTGAGACAGATATGTGAGGATAATTTAATTAGCTATGATTTAGGTGGTGTAGTATGCAGCAAAAGCTGATACAAACATTTAGAAAGAAAATTAGTGTAGATTTAAGCATTTTGTGTTTGAACTCCCACAATGAATATATCTCAACCACAGGTAGATATAAGACTAAAAGTCTGAAGAAAACTCTGTATTACTGGGCAATGGGAACCCTGAATTTATATGGGAGGGTTGGGCGGGATTAAAGGTAGAGCTCTAACAGATACCAACATTATGTAGAGGAATATAGGGATGAAAAGGAATCTACATGGAGAAAGAGAAGGAATAGTAAATAACATGAAATGAAAAATGAACATAATGCATCAAATGAGAAAAAAAAGCTTCATTTAGAATTTATCTTTTGACACCTTGTAGAATTTATTAGTTCCTAATTTGGAATTATTTCTATACTAGCATTTTAACAGATAATTGCTCTTTTTTCACATATATACTACTTTTTCTTGTAATTTTTAATACTCATAAAAATATATGAGTTTATGATGTATAGTAAGAAATCAGTATTAGAGTGCTTTAATGAATGACCACATAAGTGAATAATTACATATATATGCAAATAAGTGCCTACAAGCTTACCTGTGTAATAAATTCATTGGATTTAAGAGATAGTATCCCTTACAAAGCCATTTATTAGAAAATAAATTAAAATTGTTTATTATGATTATATTGTTAATGTTCTCAGATTTTAGTTCCATAGTGTTTAACTATGCTAACTGCACTGAAAAACAGATTTAAAAGAGATGAAAATAAATGAGATAAAATTTGAAAGAAAACAAATACCTCTTACGACAAATAAATAGCTACAGTAGCCAACTTTTTTTAAAACAGGAAAGTATTCATATTATAGTTTATCTCTTAGATAATTTCAACACGATTTCATTTTAATTTATCATTTACATTTTTTAGTATATTATTCAAAGTATTAATCAGAGTACCTGCACCAGATTACAAATTGCTGATGACTTATATTTCCTTTTCTTTAAAAGATTAAATACACAGTTGCTTAAATACACATTGATTGCAGCAATATTAAAATAACACTTAAATGTCATTTACAGCTTATAGAAATAGATTACAGATAAACAAGGCAATGTTGTTTATTAGCTCATAGGAATACTTCATGGAATTCTCTTATGTAATGTTTTCAAGTATATTCATAGATATTTAATTGGATGAGAATGGACATGGTTTTAATTTTGACTGTATGGCTATATTCGCAGGATATTACTACCCACCCTGAAGTCTTTAAAAAAAATAGTGGATTTCACAAAGAAAATGAGCATAAGGTTATTCAGTTGGAGGGTTCAGTTCCACTGTTAATAATAAAATTCAAAAGCCAAAAATATTCCTATATAAAGAAAGGATGATTTATTTTCTAATATATATAAAATGCTGATTCTAGGTACTTTATGTGAATTATATCATTTTTCTTAATGAAACCCCATGAAATAAGAACTTATATCCCAGTCTTATAGATACCAAAGACTTTCTGATTATAATCATTTAATCATTGCACTGTATCATAATGAGAGGTCAAAGAGTTTATGAGTATGTATCATAATAGCAGTAATGGTAATTCCTTGTTTTGATATGCATTTTACTACCTTCTCCAGGGAGAGATTAATATAAATCAATGGGACAACCTAGAAGTTAATGTGAAAAATAATAGAGACAAAAAATAAGTTAAGTGAACTTTACAATGCACTGAGACTATATAATGTTTTACTCTCTGATTCTGTTGTTTACATCCATAATGTTTTAAATAAAATTTTAAAATATGTAGTCTAAAACCATGAAATATGTCCGATTTTCTAATTATAGAGAATTACATTTAATGCATTAATTTCAAGCCAGAGTAGAATTTTTAAAGGTATATATGACAGAATCAAGGGAAGACTTAAAGAAACACATTATAGAGTGAGTTTTCAAGAAAATTCCCAGGACACACTGTTAGAACTATGCTACAGAGGTAGTAATTCCTTTTTAAATCTTTATAAAGATATATAATTTAAATACTATATAATTAACTCATTTACAGTATAAATTCTGTTTTCAAATATGTACATGTAGTTGACAGTCATCACCACATTACCATTAGCAGCCATTCCTTGTCCCCATCCCCTCAAACCCTAGCCATAGGCAACCATTGATGTACTTACTGTCCCTACAGATTTGCATATTCTGAACATTTTATATGAAAGAAATGCTATGGTATGTGGTCTTTGTGTCTGATTTCTTTCATTGAGCATAATTATCATTAGGTCCATCTATGTTGTAGCACATATAGTTATGTTACAGGACTCCCAAAACCAAATTCTTGAGTCCCAATGTAATAAAAAATGAATGCTGAACTCAAGAAAAAGAAAACAGGCAGAGTTTATCAGGTGTAGCTTGCATATGAGGAAGCTGACAAGAAGGAATGTTGCTCCAAGAAGGGGTAGTGTGCAAGACTTAATAAGGCACTTTTTCCCAAAGGGTGAGGGGACAGGGAGAGTCCACAGTTATTATCTTATGGTCCTTACTTTTTAGTAGACACAAGACTGTCATAGGATGCCTTTTTTCATGGTTGATATTCTTTAAATTATTAATTTTGTTTTTGCCCAAACAACCATTACTCCTTGATGCCTGTTACATCTTCTTTGTTCTCTTGCCCAGAAGGAGGGATTCATCTCTAAATATATGGAAACTTTTAACACTTGCCTGAGACCAGTGGTTTTTCAGGAGTTAAGTCCCTCTTGCCTTCCCTATACTGTCTCATTTACATTATATCTTTTCATTTCTGAATAATATCCCACTGGATAGAACATTTTGTTTATTCATTCATCAGTGGATAGGCATTTGGGTGGTTTCTACCTTTTGGCTATTATAAATAATGCTGTTATGAATATTGGCGTACAAGTTTTTACATGGATATATATTACTAATACTCTTAATATATATCTCAAGAGTTGGATTGCTGGGTCACATGATGACTGTGTTTACCTTTTTAGAGGAATGGCCAAATGTTTTGTAAAGCAGCTGCATACTTTTCCATTCCCGCCAGTGGTGTATGAAGGTTCCAGTTTCTCCACATCCTCACCAATACTTGTTGTTACCTGTTTTTTTTTGTTTTGTTTTGTTTTTATATTAGTTATCCAGTCTCATTTTTGCGATTGATTTACATTTCACAGATTGCTAATGTTGTTGAGCATCTTGACATGTTTATTGGCCATTTGTATATTGTCTTTGAAAAAATGGCCATTCATATTTTTTGCCTTTTTTTTTGAAATGGCTCTTCTTAGTTTTAAATTGTAAATGTCTTTTGTACATTTTTAATGTTAGTCTATTAGACACAAGATGTACAGATATTTTCTTCCACTCAGTGAGTTTTATTTAATTTCTTGATAGTGTCCTTCCAAGTAAATTTAAAAAAATTGATTAATATAGTTTTGTGTAGTTTTTCCTTTTGTTGCTTATGCTTTTGAGTTCTATCAAGATAAATTGCCTACATCAAAGCCACAAAGTATAGTATCTAATTTTTTCTAAGAGTTTTGTAGTTTTAGCTCTTACCTTTAGGCATTGTTTTGAGTTAATTTTTATATTTGATATGACACAGAAGTCCAAGTTTGTCTATTTACATGTGGCTGTCCATAGCACCATTTGCTGAAAAGACTATTTCCATTTCCTTTAAGTTGTATAGCACTCTTGTGGCAGTCAATTTATCATAAATGTAAGGTGCATTTCCTGACCATGACTTCTATTCCACTGATCCATAAGTTAATTTTCATGGCTGCATCACTCTTTCTTGAATTCCGTAGTTTTGTAGTAAGTTTTTTTAAATGTTTATTTATTTTTGAGACGGGGGGAGAGAGAGAGAGAGACAGAGAGCATACACACAAGTGGGGGAGGAGCAGAGAAAAAGAGAGAGGGAGACACAGAATCAGAAGCACGTTCCAGGCTCTGAGCTGTCAGCACAGGGCCTGACATGGGGCTTGGACTCACAAATTGTGAGATTGTGACCTGAATCGAAACCAAGAGTCGGAGGCCTAACCAACTGAGCCACCCAGGTGCCCTAAAATAAGTTTTAAATAAAGAAGTTTGAGCACTTCAACTTTGTTCTTCTTTTTGAAAATTCTTATGGCTCTTGTCAATTTCTACAAAAAAGCCAGATGGGATTTTATAGGGACTGTGTTAAATGTGTAAATCAATTTGGGAGTATTGCCACTGAAAAATATTACGTCTTCTGATCCATGAATATGCAATGACTTTTCCATTATTTATAACGTTTAAAAATTGTTTCAACAATTTTAGTTTACTAATGATAAGTTTTTTTCTTTTTGATTAATTTATTCTAAGTATTATGTTATTTTTGATGCTATTAGCCATTACCTTTTACACCATTAGGAAGCTTCAGAACTCCACTACCTCTATAACATTAAAAATAAAATTGCCACCAAAAACGAAAACAAAAATAAAAACAAAAAAGAACTGTTGTTACTCATGGCTTTAGAAATACATCCTATCTGCTGTGTGCTGCATGATTAAAATGGATGCCCATGCTCTAGTTGCAAGCAGAAAAAGAAGCAGCACCATGTCCTAATGTATGCTTCCTTCTGTCTTTCCAATATGGTTGAACAATGCAGATCATATCTGCAACCATAACTGCAAAGGAATCAATGGAATGTATGTGTATGCAAGGGTATGTATACATACATACATACATACATACATATATTTTTTTTCTTTTTACTTTTTAGTCTCAGAAATAGAATAAAGCATACAAGTGGGCTCTTTAAGCTGTAGCATCTAAAAGATTAATGATCACAGCACATACCCAAAATTAAATATAAAGAACTGAATAGCATGGTATATACAATGGAAGACATTAAAGCTTATTATGTGAAGTAAGAGGAAGTTTCCTAACAATTTGGTTTTATATGTGTCTGTGTGTGTCTTGAATTGCTATGTAAAATGTACTATCATAATGGGTTGTAGTAGAAAAATGTGAAAATAAACCTGCACAAGGAGAATGTGGAATGAAAGTTATATATTAATATACCATGTTCAACACAGGAAAATATAGTGTTGAATAACTTCATATCAATGATTACCTAAATACTTTTTTATTCAAGTAAAAGTTGCCAATTAGTTTTCAAAATTAAAACCAAGTAAGTGGATTAAAACATTAGGTATGGCAAGATACAGGATAGATAGATACATAGATAGATAGATAGATAGATAGATAGATAGATAGATATGTTTATATATAGATGTTGGTATAGTTGTTTATATATGATTGTCAGAGTTTCTGAGATAGTGTTTGCAAGTGATAAAGAGCTTAAATAAATGTTATAATGAAAATGCTGATTTAGAAGAACTCAGATGATAGCATTAGAAGCTTCTTAAAAGACAGCAATTTGCCTGTATAAATTATACTTACAGTATGTATAAGCTACCTGATGTTTAGGGTTACTATAGTTTAAAACAGATTTCAAAAAGGAATACTATACAAGAAAGCAAAGGTGTTCCACTACATCTCTTTCTTAACTGAAGTTATTTATCACAATTTGAAGTGCATTTACTATTGTCTCCATTGCTGTCCAATTATTTTTAATTGGTTTAAAATACAGTGTTCTATCCTACAATTCAATAATTTGAATTATTTTTTGCAATTGTTTTTTATAGTCAAAACTCTCAATAAAAGCTCATGGTAAGCTTAAGAGAAAGTAATTTCAGCACAATAAATATTAATCTAGTTCTGGCAAGTCAATTCAAAGAGATTATGCAGCAAATTCACTAAGATAAAGGACTAAAAGCAAGTGGGCTTCTGAATAAGAGCATTATAATTTCTTTCCTTTATGCCAGTTAACCCTGGCTAATTTAAGGCAAATATTTCCTTTGCTTCTCAGCATAGCTCTTTATTTTATATCATGCTTCTACTTATTATAGAGCATGGTAGTTCCTGGCATAGACACTGAACTTCTGCCTTCAAACCCTGCTCAATCTGTCATTACTGTTTAATCTCACTCAGGTTACATAACTTGCCTCTACTTCATTTAAAAAAATTTTTAATGTGGAAAATAATTTAGTTTGATAAAGGAACAAAAGGGTAGTCTTTTTGGAATCTAGGACTGAGAATTTAATGTAAGCCACAACTTACAAAATGAACTGCACTGTTTTTCACAAAATGGAAAACCTATGCCAAGCCAAACTGATCAGACTAAGCCAAAATGCCTTTAATGTCAGTTTGTATGGACCCACATTCTCTAAGATAAGACCATATACAAGCTTAAATTAGTAACTCTGCACAGAGTTATGTGTTCTAAAATAAGGCTACTGATTATTCTAGCAATTCATGTAGTTTGCACTTTGGATCAATACTTGCCAATATCATCCTCTGACTATAGCTTTCAAAATGCAGTAAGTCTGTTCTCTAATTTCCTGCTTTTGAGATGTCCCATACTTCTTATGTTGTTTATTCTCCTTGGCTACAGCATATTAATAAACCTAACTTTGTGTGACTACAGATGTGTTCATACCAGTCTTTAGCTGGTAAACTTAGCTGTCTTTTTCAGTTTCTTCATCTGTAAATGAAGGATTCAATATTTTCATATAAATGATTGTTGTAAGAATTGGTTGAAATGATACATTTATGTTATTCTTAAATGAACACTTTGTGTTTCCTTTTATTCTCTACTTTTTATTACTTATATTCTCTCAATTTATCTTTTCTCAAAGCATGTTCTGAATAATTCCATGACAAAAATACATTAACACCCCAGAGATAAGTACCAGAGTTAAACCAGTAAGATTGCATGCAAAATTATTTCCTTCATCTTAAATACAATTTAGAAGACTTTCATTCTTTTAACATTCAATTAAACCAAAGCGAAAAAAACACAGCTGAAAAATAATGACAAACTTAAGCCCTAATTCCTGTGTTAACTTCTACGGTTTGTTACACTCTACTCTGTGCTGTGGAGTGACTGTTCCCTGGAAAATGAAGGAAAATTAAACATTTTGTTAATTCTTCTGTTTCTGTTTGTCACTTGACCAAGAGGCAGAACTTCCTACTGGTTTCAACAAGTCAATTTCTATAATTTCAGTGGACTTTATCAAAACTTATTATTTCTCCTTTTCCATATTGATGCTACTGTTTTTGAGATCTTAGAAAGGATAAGTGCTCTCTATGGATTATCCCTTAAAACACTTATATAGATTTTATGAATTTAAAATTATATGTCTCAGAAAAAAATAGTTTTTTTGCCCAGTATCCATATCAAATCATGAAACTGTGATGATCCAATCATGACTCTTTTATGACTCTTCTCTGGGATGAAGCAGATCAAATCCCAGCTGAACCATAATTCCGCACACACACAATTGCATACTTGATGTTTCAGTTTGAAGATCCTCTGCATAAATTAGGTTTAGAATACTTCATCTTCTTTCATGTAAATGGGTTCTTTCTCTTCATTTTCCTTATTAGTATACCATACACACCTATTTACTATTCAACTTGAAAAATTAGAAATTATGGAGAACTATGGTAAATTATATTTAAATCCTTTAAAATGACTTTCTTGATTGTCAAAAAATTTAAACTTTAATATTTGAGACTTGAGTGTGGCAAATGTTGTAACTTCCTTGTTTTTTAAAAATATTTTGAAGCTTCAGCTCTTATTTTCCTCTTCTGTATCAACAAAAATAAAAGAAATAATATGAAATTAGAACCACAAAAGTTGCTAATTGTTAGAATAGACATACATATACACAAATTCAAACATGAAGATAAACTTATTTACAAAGTAAGTGCATGCAGCATTATTAAGGTAGTTTACTTACAAAACATTAAAAACAAATACACATTATGTGGACATGCAGTTCGTTGAAGGAAAATAGGCACACATATACCACAACACTAAGCTATTGATGCCATAACGTCAGAGAATGAGTGTGTAAGAGGACATGTACCTAGCTATTCAGAGTTTCAGAATTGCTCCTGTATATACAAGAAATAACTTTCTATGGCCTTCAGAGGTTCAGCTACCAAAGGGGGAAGAAGAATTGAAAAAAGCTTTCAATGAGCAGACCTTACATTCATCAAAGAAACATGGAAAACAATAAAACACTGACACAGACCCTTTCCATCAGGGGAACCAGGGGCTTTAAAAGGCTACTCCTCTCAGTCTCCCCACCCCCTGCAAAGAGAGAAATCTGTAGACATATATATACAAGAAAACATTAGACTTATGCTGATCTTAAAAACCATGGGGGACTCCTAGAAGGTAACATAGGAGAAAACCTAGATGACCTCGGGTGTGACCATAAATATTTAGATATAACACCAAAAGTATGACTCATGAAAAAGAAAAAAATGTATAATCTGGACATCCTTAAAATTAAAAACTCCTGCTCTGTGGAAGACAACGGTAAGGGAAAGAAGATAAGCCACACACTGGCAGAAAATATTTGCAAAAGGCACAATTGATTTAAAAAACAAAACAAAACAAAAACAAAAAATTATCCAAAGTAGACAAAGAATTTTTAAAACTCAAATAAGATAATAACTTTATTAACAAATGGTCCAAAGACCTTAACAGACACCTCACGAGAAAAGATATAAAGATGGCAAATAAGCATGAAAAGATGATTGGCATCTTATGTCATTAAAGAAATGAAAATTAAAACAACAGTGAAAGACTACTACACACCTATGGCCAAAATCCAGACACTAGCAACAATAAATGTTGGTGAATATGTGGAGCAAGAGGAACTCTCATTCAGTGCTGGTAGGAATGCATATGGAGGAGACTTTGGAAGGCAGTTTGTGGGTTCTTACTCACCTAAACATACTTACACATAGAACCCAGCAATCACACTTCTTGGTATTTACCCAAACGAGTAAAGACTCATGGCCACATAGAAACCTGTACACAAATGTTTATAACAACTTCATTCATAATTGCCGAAACTTTGAGATCAACCAAGATATCCTTTATTTGGTGAATGCATAAATAAACCTTGGTACATTCAGACGATGGAATATTATCCAGTTCTTGATAAATGAGTTATCAAGCCCTGAAAAGACATGAAGGGAACTTAAATGCACATTACTAAGTGAAAACAGCCAATCTGAAAAAGATTACATTCCGTATGATTCCAGCTATGGAGCATTCTTATTCTGCAAAAGGGAAAACTGTGGAGACTATAAAAATATCAGTGTGGGGTGGGATGAAAAAGCAGAGCACAGAGAAATTTTAGGGCAATGAAATATTCTGTATGATACTCTAATAATGGATACATGTCATTATGAATTTTTCAGATATGTAGCACATAGAGCACCAAGAGGACACCCTAATGTAAACTATGGACTCTGGGTGATAATGATTGTTGGTGTAGGTTTATCTGTTATAACAAATGCACCACCCTGATGGGGGCTGTAGATAAGGGGACAGGTAGGTTCTGCTTGTATTGGGACAGTGCATATATGGGAAATTTCTGTATCTTCCTCTTAATTTTTCTGTGAATCTAAAAATGCTCTAAAATAAAGACTTTATTTAAAAAATCTTTTAGAGGAAGATCTTCACTTTTATATTCAAATGAAACTTTACTGACAAGAGAAACTGTTGTTTTGGTTAGTTAGTCTTACAATCTAGGTAACTGACATCAATTTTAACTCTAGATTTGCTCATACTGCTATTTGAAATAACTTTAGTTAACTGAAAGAAAAGCCTTGGCTAATACAGTGTAGCAAATCCCTGGACAATACGATCTCCTGGAAGTCTGCTATTACAAAGCCTCAAAGGATTTCCTAAATTGAAGTGAAAGTAGGAAGGGACAAGAATGTGGAGCTTGTCAAATTCCCACTTGGAGGAAAGGATCAATGTTTGTACAAATTGCTAAACTGTTCATGAGGGAGAAATTAATACTTCAACAAGTGCTCCCTTGCTAGGACATGGAAACAGTTTCATTTAATTCTCTGGGGATTCTTCTCCCATGGTAAATAAACAGAATACAGAATGAATCTTAATTGATCTCTGCTTCATGCAGTATAAAATTGGTCTCTGTATCCTAAAGCCAGCCAGCTTTTGTTTTTTAAATTTTTAAAAAATATTTTTAACTTTTTAACGTTTATTTATTTTTGAAAGACACAGAGAGAGCATGAGCGGAGTGAGGCAGAGAGAGAGGGAGACACAGAATCTGAAGCAGGCTCCAGGCTCTGAGCTGTCAGCACAGAGCCCAATGTAGGGTTCAAACCCATGAACTGTGAGATCGTGACCTGAACTAAGGTCCGATGCTTAGCTGACTGAGCCATCCAGGAGCCCACTCCAGACAACTTTTGTACGCAGATTGTGGAGATAGTAGATCCATCTTCACAGACCACAAGCCATTGCCTTAGATGTAGCTAAAGACAATATTAACCTGAACAATGATAAAAGTTACTCTTAGCAACAATAGCAGCAACAAGAAATCACTGGTGTAAAATTTTATTAGTTTATTTATTTTGAGAGAGAGTGAGAAAGAGAGATAAATAGAGTGTGTACTAACAGGGGAGGAGCAGAGAGGGAGAGATAGAATCCCAAGCAGGTTCTGAGCTGTCAGCACAGAGCCCTACACGAGGCTTGAACTCAGGAACCGTGAGATCATGACCAGAGCTGAAATGAAGTCCGACACTTAACCGACTGAGCCACTCAGGCACTCCACTAGTATGTAATTTTAAAGGAACATGTCTAGAGCTAAGAATTCAGTTCATACTGCATAAAAATATAAAAATTGTTCAATTTTCCTTAATGAGCAGTTTATACTGAGGATGCAGCCTGCTCCATTCACAAATGGACACTACAACAGTTCTCAAAACTTTGGTCTCATAATACCTTTATATTTTAAAAAATTATTGGAAGTCCCAAAGCATGTTTTTTATATTGATAATATCATTTGCCATAACATAAATTAAAACTGGGAAATTTTAAATGCATTTATTTAGGTATTTAAAATAGCCATAATCAGCATACTCACAGGATAACATAAATATAATATTTTATGAAAATAATCAAGAGCATCAGTGAAAAAGTGGCATTGTTTACAATTCTGTGAATTTCTAATGTCTGTAATAAGGAGGTTGGATTCTTATATCTGTTTCTGCAGTCAATTTATTGCAATATGCTGTTTTGCTACAAATATATGAGGAAAATTAGCTTTGCACAGATAATATTTGAAAAATAAAAGAGTATTTAAATGATCTTTTCAGATAATCATGAATATTGATACTCTACCAACACTCAAAAAGTAGTAGTCTCTGAAATTATATTTGCCAAGTGACATCTTAAAAATATACCAGCAAACTTTTCAAACTTTATTAAGATTAAAATTCATCAGTTCATTTTGTACTTCCATGGATCTTTCATCCAGGCATGATTTTGTAAAATTATGTTTTGATTATTTTGGAAATATTGGTTAATATTGCAGTTCTTCTAAATTTTGATACATTTTTTTTAACATGGTATTAAAAATTCACATTTGTTGGGGCTCTTGGGTGGCTCAGTCAGTTAAGCATCTGACTCTTGATTTTGGCTCAGGTTATGATCTCATGGTTCATGAGTTTGAGCCCCACAGGACTCCGCACTGACAGTGTGGAGCCTGCTTGGGGTTCTCTCTCTCTCTCTCTCTCTCTCTCTCTCTCTCTCTCTCTTTCTGTCTCTCTCTCCCTCTCCCCCAGTCTCTCACTCTCAAAATAAATAAAGAAACTTAAAAAAATTCACATTTGTTAATATCACTAATCTCATCAGGAGAAGTAAGTACTGGGAAGCTCTCAAGCTCACAGTGGCAGACACAAGTTTCTAAAAATTCTAATTTTCAACTGAAAATTAAAATTTTGTTAATGGCAAAAAATGTTTTTTCATTGACATTACAAGTTCACTTCTAATAAAATGTATGCATATACTCACATCTGTATAATCATCGTTTCACTCTCAGTGGTTCTTGCAAGGATAAAGTAGTATTCTATGATAAAAGTTATTTTATGCTTTACCTTAAGATAAGTATTATACTGCAGTAAGCAGCGGAAGTGCTTTTTGCATACTATACACTTCATCATACTGAGGATTATGAAATGTTTTCTCAAGGGTCTAGATTTAATAAAATTAATAATTTTTACTGCTTCATCAAAGATATTATTAAGCAAAGCTGCTGCACTATGCACAAAACCTTTCAATTAGCAAATCTGAATTTTCTAATAACTAAGGGCAGAGCAACGGTGAATACAGAGAGCTAAGTGTATTGTACTAAAGAAAATAGTAGAAGCTGTTTGCACAGACATTGTAAGGCCCATTAACCATAATGAATAATGTAAGCGTAACGTCCATTTGTGTTGTATTTTTGGTTTGAGCTGCTTATCTCTCTTTTGGCCACTCCAGTTTACTTGAAATTATTCTCTGTTGTTTGAGCCTGGGACACTGCTTTCAGAGGTTGTGTGAAGTAGGTGAGAAAAGATTATGAATTTGCTGTCCTCCACAAATGTCTGCTGCAAGGAAAGTGATTATGTTCATGAAGCATTCTTGAGGTTTTATTCTTTTAATATGAAGAGTCATTTCTACCAGCAGGCAGCTCTACAGTGGGTCTCTATATAGGCACCGAAGTGCTGCAGAGTTTTTGGAATGTTGTGCTTCACAGTAGAGTTTATGGAATGTATAGATCTATACTTACGGGCAGAAAAATGGAGACCAGTTGGCTGCCTAAGCACATTACAGAACAAAACAGGACACTCCATATGAATCTAGGTTAAACTGAAAAAAAAAAATCTACACCCATGAGAGTCAGTAGATATCAGATGATTCCTCATGTGTTACTTCTCAGTTTATCTGCAGTTATTTTTGCAGACTTGCTTTCTCTGAAGCCAACAGGTTGGTGATGCTTTTTCTCCGTCTGCCATTATCACTGAGGTTTTGCCCCAGTGAGCTTAACTTTTCCTTCTCACAGCAGTAAAGCAGCAGCAATGTAAGTAATCTTCATCAATTTTTCTCCTAAAAACAACATTATTAATAATAACAATTTTAATTAAAAATATAAAGGCAAAACAAATCTCAAATATAGAAAACCAACCTATATCAAATTCTTCCCATAGACCCCTTTACCTCTGTGCAAAGAGCAAGAAACATTGGGTATAATAATTCATTTTCAAACTATTTTCTTCTTCAATGTAAATATGCTATATATGTATATATTAATGTAAGCTGAATTAAATGTGTTAAACCATTCCCTTTCAGAATTCCAGTGAAATTTTGAAATAAAAAGTGAAAATCAATATCTCTTTGTTTTACAAATAATTTGAGATGCTTACATTTGTCAGTTATTTTTATGATAGAAAATAGTAAAATTTGCAACAGTGCTGTACCTAAATTTGATATTTAAAGGCAATGTTCCTTATTTGCAGTCAATTTAATCATTACAGTATAACAAAAAATGTTAAACAGTAGAGACAGATATGATTGATGGGATAAAAATTACATTCTGTCCCACTACACTTTAATTTGTTCCAAAAATAATTTATATTTAAACTAGCTTCAACTTATCACTAAAATAGTGGCCCCACATTTCCTTCAACAAATCTGCCATCATGGATGACAAGCAGTCAAGTTAATTTTGAAAGCTAAAACTTCTGGCTTGAAAAAGAAACCAGGATTATCTAAAATAATTTTTAGAAAAGCATTTTAGGAGCTTCTGAGTGGCTCAGTCAGTTAAGCGTCTGACTTCAACTCAGGTCATGATCTCGCAGTCCGTGAGTTTGGGCCCCGCGTCGGGCCCTGTGCTGACAGTTCAGAGCCTGGAGCCTGCTTCAGATTCTGTCTCCCTCTCTCTCTGCCCCTCCTCTCTCTCTCTCTCTCTCTCTCTCTCTCCTTCTCTCAAAAATAAATAAAACATTAAGAAAAATATAGAAGAGCATTTTAGGGAAGGTATATGAAATATTGATTCTTTTTAGACATTAAAGTAATGTTTATTACCATAGTATAATATTTTCATTTAAAAAACTGACAAATATAATAGGTAACCAAACATATTTTAAGATAATTCCCATAGATATAACTGCATAATAAATCATATTTTTTAAATGTGCCCACAGTTTTTCACTTTAGCAACAAAATAATTATTAAAAATAACAAATAGCTCTAAAACAAAATGAACTCTCCTGTAAAAATGGAAAGATTGCAGTCTATCTCAAAATATTGTCATCTCAAAGCTAATGTTTTTTTCAGTAATAGTTTAACTATGGAATTTTTGTGAAAACAAACTTGGCCCTTATTGTAACAGCTTCCATCTGACATTGAGTTTAAAGACATCTGGACAATAGCATACCTACATCAGATTTTCAACCTGAGTTGGTTGTTCCATAAGTAGAAACCAGAGTGGTACCAGATAGTACATTATACCCTCAAAGACTCCAATCAGAGAATTGATCAAGTTCAAGAAACAGAACTGTGTGCTGTGATATGGTGATTATGAGAGAGATATATTTGGGCTTCCCATTTCTTGCACAGAGCTCTCAAACCCCCTATAATTTCCTAAGTGAGAGAAACATAGGTGTCATATTAATGAGGTAATTTTGGGACCCCACCCAGGGCTGAGGGCTGGTTGCCAGTGGAGCCAACTTTGTAATTAAAGTATTAGAACATTCACTTCCACCCCTCTGACCTCCATGGTGGGGAAAGAGGCTGGATGATTTAATCGTTCATTCTTATGTAATGAAGCCTCCTTAAAAAGGGTTTAGAGAGCTTCCAGTTTAGGGAGCATGCAGAGATTTAGGGAGAGTGGTCCACTCCAAGAGAACAAGAAAGCTCTACACCTCTTCCTCATACCTTCCCATATATATCACTTCTATCTGCGGTTCCTGAGCTGTGTCCTTTTATGATAAACCACAATTTGGTAAGTAAAATGTTTCTTTGAGTTCTGTGAGCCACTATAGCAAATTAATCAAACGCAAGGAGGGGATTCATGGGAAGCTCTGATTAATAGCCAATCAGAGAGAAGTACAGGCAGCAACCTGGACTGAATAACTGGCATCTGAAACCAGAAGCAGGGGTCCTTCGGATAGGTCAGAAGCACAGGTTTTTCCTACACCTTTGTTTTGAACTGGTGTCTGAAGTGAGTGTGGGGGCAGTCTTATGGTACTGAGCCTTTTACCTGTAGAATTTCATGCTAGCTCCAGGGGAAGATAAGTGTTAGAATTGAGTTGAATTGTAGGACATCTAGCCCATGTCCAAGAATTACTGTTTAGTGTTGTGGGAAACAGCCTTTCCCATGTTGCAATTGGGTCTAGGAACCCAAAAGTTGTACCAACGTCTGTAACATGCTTTGAATGGCTAGGGTAGGGAACACTATGCTGAAAAAGGAAACTTTGGGAGTTGCACCAATTACACAGGATCAGATAATTGAAAAAAATCGGAAGCCTCTAGCTTGTACTGTGGTAAGGCTTTTTGTTCAGCAGTAGAAAGTAAGATCAGGCTACCAAGAGGGTCTCAGGATTCTATATGCAGGCCCCTAGGCTCCTTTCTCAGCTGCAAAGGATCTGCTTCATCCTTTTTTTTTTTTTTTTTTAAGTTTATTTATTTTGAGAGAAAGCATGAGCAAGGGAGGGACAGAGAGAGAGAGAGGTGGAGAGAGATAATCCCAAGCAGGCTCCACGCTCTGCTCTGAGCCCAACTTGAGGCTCAATCTCAGGACCATGAGATTATGCCCTGGGCCTAAATCAAGAGTCAGATGCTTAAATGATTGAGCCACATGGATGTCCAAGATCTTTTTTATCTTGATGACACAGACACATGCAGGAATTGTGGTTTCAAGAAGGCCCACGCAAAATTCACAGTTATGTCTTGGATCCCTTTGGTCATATAACCAATCCAGTTTGTGTAACTGGTTAACAGGTGTAAATCATAAAACAATGCATCCCTAAACAACGTAGAGAAGCAAATCCTGGCCGTCTCCAAATGAGTTCTGAACTTTAAGCTGCATATTTCATCCTTATCTTGGCGAAGCATCAACAGCAAACTTTTAGCCTTTGGTGAGGATAAGCATTGCACTAAACTAGTCCACTTATAAGGTAACCCTATCTTACATAGGAGCTAAGAGAAATATAGCTGAAAACAATGAAATATATAGTTGGTTCTGTTTTATAAAAATGTATTACTTTAAAATCTAGAAACAATAAGTATATTTTCCTTGCCTTTTTAATTTAGAGAGAGCTCCTTAAACTTTTTTTTAATGTTTATTTTGTGTGTGAGAGAGAGAATTAAAAAAAGTTTTTTCAGTTTATTTTGAGAGAGACAGAAGACTGCACCAGTGGGGGAGGGGCAGAGAGAGAGAGAGAGGGAGAGAGAGAATCCCAAACAGACTCCATGCTGTCAGTGCAGAGCCCCACGTGGGGACTGAACCCACGGAACTGCAAGACCACAATCTGTGCCAAAACCAAGAGTCAGACACTTAACTCACTAAGCCACCCAGGCGCCCCTTTATTTAATTTGAGAGACAGCAAGGGGAGGGGAGAGAACGAGTAGGAGAAGGGCAGAGAGAGAGAATCCCAAGCAGGCCCCATGCCGAGCCGAGCATGGGCTCAGGGCTCAATGCGGGGCTTGATTTCACAACCCCAAGGTCACAACCAGGAGATCATGAGTTGAGCTGATAGCAAGAGTTGGCCACTTAACCAGCTGAGCCACCCAGGAACCCCAGGATCTCCCTAAACTTTAAAGAAACACTTTCCTACACCTCATTAAGAGATGGTGCTGCAAGTTTGGAGGACAAATAAAAAACAAATGGATTCACAGAATTTCCCATCAACATCTGACTTCCTCCCCCCACCCCACTCCAGTTCCCTATGTTGTCAAAATCACTTCCTGTTGCTGTACAAGTTGTAAACCAGTTATAAGTTCCATTTCTTTGTTGTTTTGTTTTGTTGCTTTATTTCTATGAAAGTTATGACTGATGATTCCTATCCCTAACCCCTACTCTTACTGTTACCCATGTGTGCAAAAACTTGTGAAATTTATCTTGGAAGCAAACATACTTGCATTACCAACTCTGTAAGGAACTTTTCTTCTCTGCATTTTCTTTGTTAGTTATCTCTACCCAAGGGAATTTTAAACTCCCCTCTCAAATTTTAAATTCTCTCTCCTCAAATTTCTGACCAGTAGCCATGAAAAAGAGTGAAATCTTGCTATTTCCAATGGCATGAATGGAGCCAGAGAGTATTATGCTAAGCAAAATAAGTCAGTTGGAGAAAGACAAATATCATCTGATTTCACTCATATGTGGAATTTAAGAAACTAAATAAACAAGCAAAGGGGAAAAAGAAGAGAGAGGCAAACAGACTCTTACCTATACAGAACAAACTGATAGTTATCAGAGGGGAGGTCGGCAGGGGGATGCGTTAAATGGGTAATGGGAATTAAGGAGTGCACTTGTGATGAGCACCAGGTGAGGTATGGAAGTGTTCAATCACTATATCGTACACTTGAAACTAATATTACACTGTATGTTCAATACCTGGAATTTAAATTAAAAAAAAAAAAGAAAGAAAAACTTAAAGGATATTAAAATAACTTTGGGAAAGAAGTGGAAGGATTTTGCTACTCAGCCTAAAACTTTTTCTTGTCTCCATTATCTCTGTGCAGTCCCATACATTTGCTTCTACTGTTTGATATTACAGGAAGACCCAATTAAAAAAAAAAGAATAATCAAAATATTTCTTGTCAACACGAATCCTCAGTTCTTTATAAATTTATTTAAGTTTATATGTAGTTGAATTAACCAATATGATGTTGAATATAATGTTATTCAGTGTTAGAATGGAATATGTGATCATGTAAGATAATATTCTCCTTTTTATAACCTGATTTTTTCTTTCCTTTTTAATTGTTTCATTTACTTTGATTAAAAAAAAACGTTGAATCAATTATGCCATAACATAAAGATTAATTATAGAAATTTATATAGTCATATATTGCTAACCTTTTTTTCCAAAATATACTGTCAAATAGGTCTATAGATATATTGATTTTGCATATGCTGATATATTTTCAGAAATATAGACACACTTGTGTTGGGGGAGAGAATAATTTAATATTTCTAGAAAATATAAAAGTCATAAAACCAACTTCTCAAAACTGACAGTACAGAGGCTAATTTTGTTTTACATATTTATCAATTTAATGCATGAAAATAAAATATTTCATCACACAAATAGAAAGTGACATTGTATGCATAAATTCATATGCTATGGTTCAGCTATAAATTGTGATTCAGTGTGAATGTTGCAGAAAAACTAATTTCTAATTTCATATATTTACATTTTATTACTGCAAACCTCTGTGTTAGTGATACTATTACATTGAACTCTTGAGATGATTATAAAAATATATTCATATAAAATTAGTTTTTAATAAGCAGAAAATATACAAAATCATGTAAATTATCCTCATGTCTACCACAGTGTGAAGTTTGTGTGTAGTTTTGTGGTATGAGGAGGTGGGCACACAGAAACTTGAGAACACCAAGTTTCTTAATGTAAATGATACTACAAAATTATATCATGACTTTTTTTCTCATACAATTCAGATTTTTTCAATGACATGACTTCAGTCGTTTCCCCATATCATAACCTATGAAGTTCCATGATATATTTGGTTCATCAATATATCCCCATGTTTGGAAAGGGCCTATCACACAGAAGTTGCTTAATAAGTAATATTCAAATGATAAAATAAAAACATTCATGAACTTTGAGATGTTTGACATCTAGTTGTTTTTAATTTTTAAATAATATAAAGTTTTTTTTTATTTTTTTTTATTTTTTATTTGTGTGGTGTATGCAATCCCAATAGGTTAACTAAAAGTACTTTAAAAAAAGAATGAGGTTGGGACATCTGGGTGGCTTAGTTGGCTGAACATCCAATTTAGGCTCAGGTCCTGATCTCATGGTATGTGAGTTCAAGCCCCATATCAGGCTCTCTGCTGTCAGTGCAGACTCTACTTCAGATCCTCTGTCCCTCTCTGCCCCTCTCCCACTTTCAGTTTTATAAATAAAACATGAAAAAATGGAGTTATATTTCTTGTTTTTCATTCATTTTCATTTCATGGCTGCTTAAACTATGTGTATAATGTCAGTGAATTTTTTATCATCAAATATAAAACTCTTTTTATGTTTTTTTACCAAAGCATTTTGTGTCACGTAGCATCATGTTATGTATTTATTTGTGCTTTTCTTTTTCTAGTATATTGTTAGAAACTTAAGTTATTGTGTAGAAGTTCTTTTTTTCTGATATTAATCTTTAGAGCTATATATTTTTCTCTCAGTACTGTTATAGTTCCATCCCCTCCCTACATTTTGATGTGCTGTGCAGTTTTGTTTTCATTCTGTTCTAAATATTTTCAAGTTTCCATTATAATTTCTTCTTTGACCAATATGTTATTTAAAAGTCTGGCTTTTCATTTCCAAATAATTGAAGATTTCCTAAATTTCCTTCTGTTGTTGATACCAAATTTAATTTTCTTGTATTCAGAAAGTACTTTCATTATAACAGTCCTTTTAAGTTCATTGGAACTTGTTTTATTGTGTCTATTGTGGAAGTATTAATTATATTTGGGCTTGACAAAAAAAAATGTGTATTCTGCAGTCATTTGGTAGAATGTTTTGTGTGTCACGTTGCTACTTGATAGTGTTTTTCAAATCTTGCTAAATATCTATATTTTCAAAATATTTGGCTTTTCATATTGAACTTCTTTTGGAATTATTTTATTGATATAAAATAAGTCATAGTGTAATTATTTTGAGTAAAGTTGAACAATTTTTAATACTTCTGGGAAATATAAATTTCACAAGATATTTCTGTTTTGGCAACTGTGTCTCTGCCCATTTTCTTACAGGATTTTTGCTCTTTTTCTTCAATTTTTAATGTTTCCTATTAAACCACTGATATTGGCCCTTTATCTGTGATATATATTGCAAGTACTTTTTTAGTCTTTCATTTATCTCTTAAGTTTAGTCATGATGCCCTCTCCCTAAAGGCTATGATTATTCTGTCATTTTATGTGGACACATTTTATTATATTAGTAGTAGTAGTACTATTATTTTGTACCTGGAACTTGATTTCAT
Source organism: Panthera uncia (assembly GCF_023721935.1). NCBI lineage: Eukaryota > Metazoa > Chordata > Mammalia > Carnivora > Felidae > Panthera > Panthera uncia. The sequence continues at coordinate 53,830,076 of NW_026057576.1, forward strand.
ATAATAATTGTATATTTCTATATATCCATGATACTGATAAACTACTTAATTTTTTTTTTAGTACTTCTATATTTTACTTTTTTATAAGTAAATTTCTGATGTTAGAAATTTCATTCCTGTACGTGGTGGTGAGGAATTGATCAAATTTTACCTTTTTTTTTTCTAAATGGCTATCCAGTTGTCTGAAAATCTTTTGTTTAAAATGCCATCTTTAACACAGAGATTTGAGATAACATCTTATCATTTACTTTTTTGTGTGTGTTAAGATAGATCTAATTCTATGGTTTTTATCATATGTCTTTAGTTTTTTGTCTTCTTCATGTATCTGCAGCCCAATATTTGAATTTTAGAAGCTTTATAGACTTAAAATCTGTGAAGACTATGTCTACTACCAACTCATCCCTCTTTAATTTAGTACTTTTCTAACTTTTTTGTTTTTATTTTTAATAAGAAATTTAGCAGCCCTTCACTTCCTTATCTACAAGTAGAATAACCTCTCTCTATATTATTTATTTTTCTTCATATGCAATTCTTTTCTGTAGCTTCTAGTTTTGGTCCCACTCACTTTCAAGTCCTTTCCCTGAAACCTGTGTTGTGGATCACCAGGATGGCATTTGGGCAGGAATTCTGGACTTTCCCTTTCTAGATTGCTCCAGGTACATTTTAAGCTCTTCTTTACTCTTATTGAGAGTCTCCCGAGCCTCCTATTTTTCTACTGAGTAAACAGAGTCATAGTAGTGAGTTGAAAATCAGAGATCTTTTGGAATATATTTTCCCTATTCATGGGTAATTTGAATGTTGCAGTATTTTCTGTCTTCTAGGAATGCTAAATTCATGGGCCATGTATGATTTTTCTCTTATATTCATTCATAGATAGATAGATAGATAGATAGATGATAGATTCTTTTTTGTTTTGTTTTGTTTGATTTTTTGAGGAAGAGTGTGGGAGATTTTCACAATCAAGCAGCTACCATTATTTTCCCAAACTACAAGTAGAAAAAGTAACTAGAGTTTTAAAATAGAGAAATATTCTAGGTAGAGTGTTTAGTTATTACAGTTTTAATTTTTGAATAATATCATGGTAAGTAGCAGTAGAGAGAGATAGTAATGACTGTGAGAGCTACTTTGGAGGTAAAATTGATGGATTTCTTTTTTTTTTTTTTTTTTTAAAGTTTATTTATTTTTGAGACAGAGAGAGACAGAGCATGAACGGGGGAGGGTCAGAGAGAGGGAGACACAGAATCTGAAACGGGCCCCGGGCTCTGAGCTGTCAGCACAGAGCCCGAAGCGGGGCTCGAACTCACGGACCGTGAAATCGTGACCTGAGCCGAAGTCGGATGCTTAACCGACTGAGCCACCCAGGCGCCCCAAAATTGATGGATTTCATGATGGATTAACTAAGAAGAATTAGGTATAAGGTGGTGGTAATATGGGTTACTCACTGATAACTTACAAAATACAATAGACAATAAAACCACTTACTGAGAAATAAAACAAAATACAAGATTGTAGGAAGATATTTGTTAGTTTTTGATATATTTAATAATATGTATTAACAATAATTCTAAAAATTATTTGAAGGTATTAATAATTTATAATTAGCCCCTATCAATAAATATACATAATTTATCTGCTCAAAGATGGTTCTTAAATCTGTGGGTACCTATGAGCTTTCCAAGGATAGTGCAGTAAAATAACAATGGAAATGTCCATTGATTTTAGTGATGTGGAAATACTCCGTAGTCCAAGTCAGTGATGTTTCAGAATTTAAAGGGACCAGAAACAAAACCAAAGTAGTTTGAGAAGTGATGGATTAGAAAGATAAGTTTGGGTGCGCCTGGGTGGCGCAGTCGGTTAAGCGTCCGACTTCAGCCAGGTCACGATCTCGCGGTCCGTGAGTTCGAGCCCCGCGTCAGGCTCTGGGCTGATGGCTCGGAGCCTGGAGCCTGTTTCCGATTCTGTGTCCCCTCTCTCTCTGCCCCTCCCCCGTTCATGCTCTGTCTCTCTCTGTCCCAAAAAAAAAAAAAAAAAAAAAAAAATGTTGAAAAAGAAAGATAAGTTTGAACTTTAAAGAAATTTTAGAAAGAGTTAAATATGCCAGAAACCATAGCGAACATGCCAATGTGAATATGTTAAGAAATGTTTTATTGTTTTTACTTTATGGCCATTTTACTGCTTTATCATTAGGGGTTCATTATTAGTGAAAGTTTTAATTGAAAAACAATTATTAGCATTGTTTTTACAACTCAGGTAATTATCTTTAAAACAGATTTTCCACCAGTCTTCTTTGTTTGAGCTTTTACATGCCCTTAAATTCACTTCTGGTTCCAAGGTCCTTGGTGTCACCAATTCTTACGCCTTTGGGAATTTTTGTTGTGTAATTTAAAATGATTTTTACTCTAGCCAATAGCCAGATTAGGATGAAACTTTCCAGGTCTGCTAAATCATTTAGCATCCATCCAATTGCTTTTTAGGATCCAAACTTTTCTTGCTATTCTTTTCTCTTTTGTCATTGAGTTTGTGTATTTCTACCCTTTTTAAGTCACTTTATTCGTATTTTAGTAAAATTTCAAGAATGTGCAAAAATAAATGTCTTCATTTAACCATGTTCTCTGTAAATTTTTTTGCTAAAATTATTCCTCAAATATATTAGCATAGTTAATAACAAAGATTTTTTTGTAAATATGCACTTCTATAAAGTAACATAGAGTAAATATAAGATGGGGGATGAAAAGCAGATAATTATTGAAACTAGTTAAAATATTGATACCAAAATAAATATTGATACCAAAATATTAAAGATTAAATTTAAATTTGATTAGTCAAGGAAATGATTAAATTATATTTTTATTCTCTGTATAGGTAATGATAATATGCAAACCATTGATGTATGAACGGGCAATCCAAAAGTATAAAGAAACAAATTTAGGAAAAAATATATTATATGATGGGGCGCCTGGGTGGTTCAGTCAGTTGACCGTCTGACTTTGGCTCACATCATGACCTCATGGTTTGTGAGTTTGAGCCCTGCATCGGGCTCATTGTTGTCAGCTCAGAGCCCAATTTGGATCTTTTGTCCCCCTCTTTCTCTGCCCCTCCCCTGCTTATGCTCTGTCTCTCAAAAATAAACAATGAAAAAATACAATATAGGATACACGAGGTAGTTTATATTAGAAGTATTATGCCATTTTCCTGATTTTGTGGTGTTGACAGTATTGTGTACTTTTAAAATACTGTATATAATTTCTTATCATTCATTCTCTTTCTAAATAAAATTTTGTACCAAACTTCATATTATTTTCCTGTAAACGATGTACAAAAATTCATAAATCCTAGCCCTCTCTATACTTCTGTTGTTGTTTTTTAAGTTTATTTGAGAGAGAGAGAGAGAGAGAGAACCACCAGGGCAGTGGCAGAGAGAGAGGGAGCAGAGGATCTGAAGTGGGCTCCATGCTGACAGCAGAGAGCCCAGTGCAGGGCTCAAACTCATGAACCTTGAGATAATGACCTGAGCCAAAGGTGGGCACTTAACTGAGTGAGCCACCCAGGTGCCCCAGGCCTCTCAATATTTAATGGACTCTCTGAATAATGGCTAATAGATAGTAAGTAATTAGATGTAAAAAGACCTGTTCCAAGCCCTTTTTCTCTCATTATCTCATTTATTATATCCAAGAACCCAGAAAGACTATATCATTTGCCAAAGCTAGGAGGTGATAAAGTAGGATTCATACCCATATCTATTTGAATCAAGAGACCCATACATTATATACACTTATTCCTCTTCCAACTTAAATTGGAGATTAAGGGTGAGTGCATTTTCCATTATTTTCAATCTTCTGTTCAACAGACATATTTAAAGATGGGGGAAAGGCCCACCACCATCCCTACATCATGTGGTAACCATATTATTTCATAAATGACATAATGCCCCATTGTTATATACAAAATCTTTTTGTTTCTTCATAGAGGACTTTCAACTACTTCTAAAGGTATAACATTACAAAGTTATTACCAAATCTATGTTATTATGACAACGTGACTTCTTAATTTCCCTTTTATGTTCTAATTTTATTCTACTTTTTAATTATAAATGTATTTTGTACCTTATTTTAGTTTAAGGATCATTTTCAAATGAAATAAACATATTACCCTTTAAGACATTGACCTATAAATCTGTATTTAGAAAGGTGACAGTTCGAAGTATTCCTGTCAAAACATTTTTTTATTCACACATTTATTTTGGAGAATTATTTTTCTAAAAATTTCTCTAAATTTCAGTAAGTCACAATTATAGATATTTGACATTTTAAAACAATTATATTTCTTATTCTTTATAATCTTCATGAGGGCTTTATATGTTTGACCTTATCTTACTTTTCTCATGGTTAAATTAGCATTTCTCTTTACTGTCATCATTGAAATCAAACATGTAGTCATTTTAGGGCTATGCTATACTTAATGGAGTTTAAATTTTTACTTATATCCTCTGACTACTTTTGCTTTCTTATGAGAGTTCTGTTTCTATCTACCTTATTTTATTCCATCTTAAAGTTCTCTACTCAAATGCATATAGATATTAGTTGTTTTCTTGTAAGAATCCTCATTTTTAGATACATTTTGTATTTAGTTTTTTATTTTTCCTCTCCTGGAAAGAGCATATTTTTATGTCATCTGTTTTATTTCCTCTCTCTAAAAACAGAAAATAATGTTATTTTTATTTTAGATATTTTTTATTTGATCCTATAATTATAGTAATCCCATATCAAAAGGACTTGCTTTTAGTACTTACATGAATTGTTTTGTTTTTCTCTTTTAATATCTTTATATACATCATACAACTTATTTTCAATTTAGTTCATTTTTGGTCTCTTAAAAGACTGTAAAATTTATCATGATAGTATATGTGCATGTGAGTGTGCATGCTTTCAGTCACATAGAATGCAATATGAATAAAAGGCAAAGAAGAAACTACTTTGCAGAACAGTAACTAAGGAACATCTAATTTTCTATTGTACTATTTAATAGAATCTAGCTTTGTACTGCAAATGGAGGTGATATGCCTTATACTTACATTTATTTATTTATTTATTTATTTATTTATTTATTTATTTTTAATATACTTTACTGTCAAATTGACTTACATACAACACCCAGTGCTCATCCCAACAAGTGCCCTCCTCAATGCCCATCACCCATTTTCCTCTCCCCACTCACTCCCCATCAACCCTCAGTTTGTTCTCAGTATTTAAGAGTCTCTTATGGCTTGCCTCCCTCCCTCTATTTTTTCCCCCTTCCATTCCCCCATGGTCTTCTGTTAAGTTTCTCAAGATCCACATATGAGTGAAAACATATAATATCTCTTTCTCTTACTGACTTACATTTATTTAAAACAGACTTTAGGTAGACACCATGCCAACTTATGAGTTACAGTAGTGAACAAGACAAAATGGAAATTACATTTTATAAAATAATTACATAATTATGAACATTTAGTGATTTTTATCTAATCTTGTAAAATCTGAGCATTTGTGCCAATGATAATAATCAGGCAAATCTGGTAAGTGTTGTGGTAAATGGAGTTCCATAAAATGTGTGTCCAATAGAAAGTATTTACCTGAATTGTGTTTCTCTAAATAAAGACACTACTCCATAAATAATTAAAACTAAAAAGCAAATCACCAATATGAAACAATTGAGTGAATCTCTATACGACATATCCAAATAAAATTGTATCAGTAATCTAGTTCAAATTAAGCAAAAAAATATTTTAATATATTTTTTACGAAGACTAAATTCTTACATAATATGCCAATTTGCAGTTCCTTTTTTTTTTGCCCATTGATAGTTCGTATAGGCGGAACAAGAATCATTTAACAAAAGTCAAATTATTGTCCAACTTCTGTCTTCTTTTATCTATGCTTCTTCCTCTGAAATTATGTTTAGCATTGGTTCAGCCAAAAGAACTTGTGGATTCTTCAATTTTCCTCTTAAACATAGTTTTTCAGAGTAATACATAAACATTTTTACAGCTGCAGTTTTCCTTTCATTTTTCATGGTCTAAGGACACTCACTAGTTTCTCAAATTTTATGGTTCTTTCAACATCTTATGTTTGCCTTGCTTGGAAGGAAGTTCTTTATAGAGAATATAATTTATTTATTAGGTAGGAATAAGGAGGGATGCATCTTCCTGAACATTTGTTATATCAATTTGCCTTATAGCTTTGGACAAGAATTGGGAGAAATTTCAAAGGGAAAAATTTTTGAAGTTGATTTAAATAGCCTGACATACCAAACTGTGTACTGCTCATTTTTCTTTCCAAATATCTCAGTTTATGACTCAGCTGCTCAAAATAATCTGCTTAATTAAACCAATGTTCGCATACTCTATATATCCAATGTGCATATGGAAAGAAGAAATAGAAACAATATGCTTCAAATGAAATATTTTAAATAAAGTCCCATGCTAAATTTGATATAAGTATTTAAATATGCCTTTGTACTTTAATTTTGTAAAGACCTCAGTTTAACACTTACAGTAACGTGATACTATTAAAGGGATAGTTCTGCATTATTTTTGTAATTAATTTGAAGTTTATATATCCTACTTGAGATATTTACTATTATAGGAAGTACATATTCTTTTCTCCATTGTATGAAGTCAAATCATGTTGATACTGACCAAAAAATATATGGCTAGAGAAGCTAAATGTGAAGCTATGTATGATATTTCCATCTGGTAAATTCAATTAGCTATTTAATTTTGAGGCATGTCATATGACCCTAACCTAACTTCAATGGCCATTATTCTTCACTTAATTATTAAAATAATAAAATACATAGCTAACTTGAATATAAGTCTACACCAATAAGATGGAATACAGTATTCAACAAAATGGAAGCTAAAGGATTAAATGCATAGGAGATGAAACAAGAAACCATGGCTCTCAAAATCATTTAATTGACATATTTCTAAAATATGAAATCTTAACTCTGATTTGGATTGCTGTTCTGAGAATATCTGACCTATTTTCCACACTTTGAAAGCTCCAAATGTCAGAGTTATATTCAATATTTGAAAATGCTAACTTTTAGCTCCTAAGAATGTTTGAATATTTGGCGAGTGCTTGTTATGTATCAAGGTAAATCCAATTTATTCTGCTGAGACTGTGCCTTTCATATTTGGCAATGTTATCCATGTACCAAGTGCTCTAATTTTCAACAAAGTGATTTAATGGGGAAATTAAAAGAAAAAGAGATAAATGGGGTAAAAAATGTGAAAACATGATGTCAAAAGTAAAAAGAATAACTTTATTTTAGAATAAATTTGCAGGTGCCAATGTAATGTTACAGATTCATAAAATAAATGCATTTTATAATACGCCTCAAAAGTTTTTATATTTCACATGATCATTTTGCATTAGAAACAAGGGGACATAAGATAATTCAATTATTTACCTTTTACGTGAATAAAATTAGAAGTGCATTTTTTTGTATAATGCAGCCAAAATAAATGAATATTGAGAAATTCTGTTTGGTTTTATCAGTAGGGATTTATTTATAAATTAACTGAAAACATTTTTAGTGTAACTTAGGATAGATAAAATGGAAATAATAATAATGATAATAATAATAAATATTGTGAAATCCATGATTGCATGGTAAACATTTAACAATGGTTCTCATTGACATTGTTATCAGTAATGTGGCATTAGGAAACAAAACCATGTAATGGCAGTTCTATACTCATGTCTTCTGCGCTTGTTCACATTGTCTATTTTGTCTCCAATTTATTGCTCTTTTCTTCACCTATTTTTGGAAATAGATTACTCCTTACATAAAATTTAGTATGAGCATAATAAGATTTTTAAAAATAGATACTGGTTGATTATATAGATTTTGAAGTCAGATAATTTAGAGATCCAAATATTGTCTCTGATACTCACCACCTTTTAATTGGACAATTGCCTTAACTTCTTTACACTTTCATCCATAAAATAGCCTAGTAAAGTATACTTCAAAGATGTGTTTTATGGGCTCCAGACTCCCAACTGTATACTATATATCTTCATTCGGTTGCCCCATTATTACCAAAACCAGACAAATCCACCAATGCATATACCATCTTTCTTTGTGTCTTCTATTAACTCTTCTATTAACTCTCTATATATACACACACATACACCTGAAAATATGAATATAATAGCACCGTTTATACAAGTAAGTACATAAAATAAAGTTTTATATAATAGTAGATTGTCCTAATATAGCATAAATATTCAACAGCATACTATTATGAACTTTAAATGATCTTGTACATCTTTATTTACTGGTGTGTAAATGCATTTTTGAAAGACAAAATTAATAAAAATCATTTTAAAAATTATTTATTTATTTATTTATTTTTCCATTTCAGATGTATTTGTATAAGGCACTTTTAAGGCAAGGTTTTGTCCTTTTTGTTTTTCTAGATAGAAGGTCCAAATCGAAACAAACAAGAAAGAAAATAAGCAAACAGAAGTTAGAAAGTAAAAAAAGCCAAGGGTAGTGCATGCATACCAAATAATTAAAGTAGATACTGAGTATTAATACTATGTGTACCAAAATGTTGCCTATGGCTGATTACTTATAGTACTACAGATGCAATTGTCAGATGTTTACTTACAATATTAAGTGTATTAATTTATTTTGCACATTATCGTTTAGTCAATGCAATACTAAACAGCAAGCTTTAATGAAATGTACTAAATCAATTATATATTTTCTACTTTCTTTTTTTTTATTTAAAAAATGCATCTAGACTTTTTATGTTTCTCTTCAGTCTTTATATTATAGTAATAAATGAGGTTTTTTGTTATATAGTATAACTATCCTGAGAAGTTAACCTTCACTTTTGCTGTTATTTGAAATATAGAGGGTTGTATTTTTTATTTACTTTTTTATTTTTTGAAAGAGAGAGAGCATGCAAAAGAGGGAGGGGGAGAGGGAGAGGGAGAGAGAGAATCTTAAGCAGACTCCATACACAGTGCAGAGCCTGACATGGAGCTCGATCTCACAACCATTGAGATCATGACCTGAGCCAAAATCAAGAGTCTGATGCTTAACCAACTAAGCCACCCAGGCACCCCTAAAGTATAGAAGTTTTAAATACATGTGTGATATCTTAATGGAGATTTGAGCTGAAGCTTCAGATATTTATTCACTTAAAATTAAAGTAATTGTGGGTTTTTTATTCTTATAATTATCTTCAATATTCACTAATTAACTACTTAGTGAATTGTTTTCTAAGTGGATTTTAATAGATTTGTTTGTGAAATATCCAATAGTGGCCATTATGTGGTTATATGCAAAATAACATTTTAATGTTTAAGTAAAACCATTGAGAGAACACTCAAAAAAATACTGTGAAGGAACACAAATGTAAAAAGCCTCTCTCTTTTCTGAATGACAATTTTAGGGAAAAAGTTTCCTTATAGCCAGTTATGAATAAAATATATAGGTATAGTATTAGAAGACTCACATATATAAAGCAGGGCTAGATTATGATAGGCACTTTAGCATACTAATAACAGTGGGATTTGGGAATCAAATTACCTGGGTCAAATTCTGACCCAGTTGTGTGGCCCAGGGATAGTTAACCTCTATATGCTTCTTTTCTCTTGTGTGTAAATGGATGCAATAATTGTACACGTGCCATAGAATCACTGTGAAGATTGGATGAATTAAATTAATACTGTTAAAACATATGGAAGAGAACCAATAAGCATGCAATCCATATTTCCTGTGGCTGCACTCTTTTGCTCCTGATTTTCAGTGCTTAATAAAATTCAAAAGGAACACAATGATTTTTGGAATAAAGTGCATCATTCTACAAGAGAATGAAAAACCTATAGACCTCAAAGACAGTAGATGAAAAGAGATGCTACATGCTTGGAAAATGGTCTAAAACAGAATCTTTGTTAGCAAGGTGCTTTAATGTGTACATATTATTTGAATAATAACTTTCTACACTTGTAGATTATTTCACAAGTTTTCACTATATATACCTATACATATATGTATATGTCCATATATGCCATGTGTGTGTGTGCATATTGTCTCTACTGGTCTTCTGTGGCACCTATGGTCAGATGTGAGTAAGGAAGTTGACTTTTGCTGATCTTGGGTGGACTCTCTTCCATGGTGCACACTTCAGGCACACTTTCAGGTGCCAATTGGGATGTCTGAGTTCTGGTACATGTGGTCTCTCATCCTTCACAGAATAGCCCATTTTGATTCACATGGTGGAAGGAAAGATTCTGAAAGTGAAAGTATGCAGTGCTTGAGGTCTAGGCTTAGAACTGACACACTTCAGTACCACTCCATTTTACTACTTAAAGCAAGTCTCAAGGCAAGGTCAAATTCAAGGTGTAGGGAAACAGATATTTTATGAGGAGCAGACCTTCAAGATAACCTTCAAGATAGTAAAGGATACAGATAAGAAAGAGAGACAATCGTTTTGCCCCATTATCACTACACACTCAAGTAGAAATTTTCCATAGTATACCACCTCTTAACATATCCTTTAATTTATTTGTCTATTGTATTTATTTATCATTTCTCTTCTTATAAGGAAAGCCACTTCAGGCCAGGGATCTTTATTTCATTCACTCATGCATTCCAAGTGCTTTTGACAGTGACTGGCCCATAATAAGCACTCAAATTCCTGTTAAGTGAATGATTTAATACAAGATAAATTTTGGGGTTTATGTGGACTCCAAATTATCTTTTATTAATAAATATTAATAAATGGAATCAATTATTGATTAATGACATAAAATCATCTCAAATGAACATATTATCTCTGCTAGGAAAATGAATAGCCATGTTATGAACTGAATGTTTGTATCCCCCTAAAATTCATATTTTGAAGTCCTAACTCCTAATGTGATCATATTTGGAGATGGGGCCCTTGAGAGGCAATTAGGATTAGATGATGTCATTATTGTGGGGCCTTCATGAAGGGATTAGTGCTTACATAAGAAAAGACATCAGAGCATTCTCTCTCTTTCTCCCTCTCTTTCTGTTTTTCTACACCCACACACACCAGGGAAAGACCATGTGAGAATACAGCAAGAAGGCAACTATCTGCAAGCCGGAAGGAGAACTCTCTTAGGAATCAAATTGGTTGTCACCCTGGTCTTAAATTTCCCAACCTCCAGAACTGTGAGAAAATAAATTTCTATTTATTTTTACTCTGTGATATTTTGTTATGGTAGCCAGGTTGACTAAGACAGTATGCCACAGGCATCTCCAAATCCAAATGTGCCAAACTAAACACACGTTTTCCCCCAACATTTTCTTTTGCATTCTTCACCTTGGTGGATGTATCATCATCCACCCAATTAACCAGACCAGAAAATGGGAATTATTAGTGACTGTTCCTTCACCTTGTTAACCTTAGGCTCTAGGTTACAGATACTCATTCTACTGCGCTAGTAATAGTCATTATTTAAGGTTGACCTATAGTTTTGGAATGTTGATTACCTTTCTGCTGGCAGTGTGGTTTATAATTTTTTACTATGAACACATTTTTGGCTGAAGCTCTTTTCAAAGAAAACCTTTAGACACTTGGTTGTTAAAATTTTTTAAGGATTGTTTCCCTTTGGCTTCAGCTGGAAACACAAAAGTTTAACCAGAGATATGGTATTATGTCAAGAGGGTGTGTTTATGGGTGGAAGGAGAGACAACATGATGCCCCCTCCTTTTTAAATCTTCTACTCATTCACAGATGAATACTTAACACTTTTATGCTTACCTCCAGCTCCCAGCCATTAAAGAGAGTAAAGAATTATCACCCATTCTTGTTTGGAATTATAAATTCAGACCCTAAATCCTGCATTCAGTTTCTATCCACCATAAGCCATCTAGATATAGCTTATCTTGACACTGTAGCTTTAATTTCTGAAATGTGTCTAATTTGTGTTTATCCCAGAAAAATATGTGTGTTGTATTATATTCAGTACATTGTGTGTACGAAATGAGAAAATACATGCTTCTTGTTAATACATGGTACCACATTAAACAGTTGTTTAGTTTTCCCACCCCCACCTTGGCCAAATCATGGCAACTATTTTCTGTATATTCTCTATTTGATTGTATTTGAATATAGTTATTTATGAATAAAGCCAATCCATTCTCCTTTGTAAGCAAAAATCACCCTACTGTAAGTATTTTTCAAAAGCTAGGGATTAAGAGGTGCATGGGTGGCTCAGTCAGTTAAGCGCCCGACTTAGGCTCAGGTCATGATCTCAGAGTCCATGAGTTCCAGCTCTGCGTCAGGCTCTGTGCTGACAGCTCGGAGCCTGGCCTGCTTCAGATTCTCTGTCTCCCTCTCTCTGACCCTCCCCTATTCATGCTCTGTCTCTCTCTGTCTCAAAAATAAATAGACATTTAAAAAAATTTTTTTAAAAAGCTAGGGGTTAAATAAAAATACACTAGTCTGGTGTCCATGCTGCGTCACTTAACAAAGGGACTTTTACCAATTTTTATAGTTTTTTTTTATTGTTACATGGAAGTTTAAAGTGAGATATATCCTCTTAAATTTTTCAGTGTATCAAAATTATTGATGACTATGGGTACGCCATTGTGCAGCATATATCTAGAGCCTATTCAACTTGCTTAACTGAGACACCATGCTCATTCATAGTATCTTTTCATTCCCCCCCACTGCTCCCAGCCCTTATAACCACTATCCCGTTTTTGGATTCTATGGATCTGACCATTTTAGATACCTCATATAAGTGGAATCATGCAGTATTGTGTGTGTGTGTGTGTGCGTGCATGTGTGTGAGTACCTTATTTCACTTAGCATCATGGCCTCCAGATTCATCCATGCTGTCATATATGGCATGATATGTTTGTGTTTTTAATTTCTTTCATCAATTTTGTTTAGTTCTCCATGTACAAGTCTTTACCTCCTTAGTTTTTTCCTATTTGATTCTTTTTGTGACACTGTAAATGAGATTGTTTTCCTAATTTATTTTTCAGAGAATTATTAGTGTATAGAAACACAACTGAATTTTGCATGTTGATTTTGTATCCTGCAACTTTATTGAATCTGCTTATTTGTTCTAAGAGTTTTGTTTTTGCTTTTGTTTTTGTTTTTCCTTTGAAGTCTTTAGGGTTTCTGTTTATAGTACTTGGTCAACTTGCTTAACATTTTCGTTTCTTCATTATTGAAATTTTGTGGCTTTTGAATGAGACTTCTGTGGGTATTGAATGAGATAATTAATGCCTGTCATATACTTAGTTCAGTGCCTACCTTATAGCAAATACTCAAAAACTCTGGCAAATATCATTACTGTTTTTATTACTGTCAAATGTTCCTAACAGATATATCAGACCCATGTCCATACCACCAAATTCATATTCCAACAACTCTCTCCCAGTGAAAACAGATTGCACAGATTTAAGCAGAAGGTTGGTATGATTACATTTGTGTTTTATTAAGGTTACTTCAGCTCTAATACTAAGAGCAGGTGAAGTAGAATCTGGAGGTTGAATGCATGTGGAGATTTTAGCTAGAAAGTGATAATAGCAGTTTTAATGAGAGAGGGTAAAGTTTTGAAATATAAAAGTGCATCAGAGATTAAGAAAAAATGAGTATATTTAAAAATAATTTATATGTTTAAATCTAAAAGTTTGATGAATGGGTATAGAAAGATGAAGAGTAGGAAGGGTCAACAATGACAGCTCTATAAATGCTCTGTGCAGTAGGATGAATGGTAGAGACCTTGACTTAGCAATGCTAGTATAAGTCAAGTTTTCAAAGAAATATTCTCATTTATTTTTATCTTACAAACCAACACTTAGTTGTATTGAAATATCCATATAATTATATTACATAATCATTTGGAAATATTATGCAGTTTGGAGTAATGATATGTAGTTTAAGTTTATTTTCAGATCCATCATAAATACACAGACATTAAATGTACACATATGTGGATAAGATTGTCAAGGGGAAAGATATACAATGAAAATGAAAAAAAGGAAAAAAAGCCAAGATTTGAGAAAACCCATTATTTAGTGACTGATGGGAAGGCAGTGTGGATACAAGGGGACTGACAAATAATGATAAAAGAGGAAAAATTTTATATTATAATTAAGGTTAACTTTTATGGTATAATTAATTTGTCAATGATATGCATTCTGTGGGTTTTATCTCATTAATATGTTTTAATCTCATTAATCTAGGACATAATTTTAAGCAGTAGCTCGTATTATATGATGAATCCTCCCTTTAATAGTGATGACATTGTGGTGTGAAGAGATTAAGAAAATGCCCCAGGGCATTGTGTTCACAGATGCCAGAAAAAGAATAAAAATGATAACTGAAGACAAAGACTAAGTTCACTGTAATAATCTTGAATCATCAGAAGTATTATATAAATAGGATTAGTTAGGTATATTTAAATTATATTTTACATTTTATTTTTTACTCTTATTGTTAAATTAAATTACAGTCTACCCAATCAAAATAACAGCATCCATATCATTTTGTTTCATTATAGCAAATACTTGCTTGTATCCAAATACGTAAAGGAATCAGTTGAAATATAAGTAGGCCAGTAAAATGAATCAAACTCAACAAGACAAGTTACAGCTTTGTGTTTAACAGTCTCTTAATTGTTGACATAATTAAGTGAGCAAAACCATTAAAGTCACTATTTTGTAAGTTGTGATATAAGAGATAAAAATAAAATACTCTTTTCCTAATTAAATGACTATAAACTGCCAATTCATTCTTTATTGGAGCAATTTAATACAAAGAAGCAGTCAGCATTCTTCTTTAAACATGTGTACTCCATTCTTTTTTCTATTTTGATTTTATAACTCAGATTTGAGTAATTATAAGAATTAAAGAACTAAGAATGCTATGGTAAAATTGATTATCAAATACAAACTTTCAAAAAAAATTTCTAAGGGGACCTTGATCCAAATAACCTACTTTCTTGTTATAATATATTTAATCATCTCTGAGGAAAAAATTATGAAAAGTTGGGGAAGAAGAGTAAAGCAGATTCTAAACAGCCTGACATAGGACCTAACTGGAAGACTATCATATTATTATTTATATTACCCAAACCACTTCTTGTTCCCCTTACTATGGCTTTTGAGTAGACACTAGGAAGGAATCAGCACTTTTCTTTCCTCCACAAGGATTAATACACTTGGTAGTAAACACAGATTATTTAGCAATAAATCATTTCTTAAATTAATGTGCATATGCACTTTGGAAACAGTCCAGAAATAGTTGCCAAGTTTAATAAAATCAGATCTAATGTAGCTCTTGTTATTAAAAATGTATTACATCCTCATGGTAACTTTACTGCTATTTATGTGGTTGTAAAAGACTTTCCACCTCTTATTATTATACAACCCCTTCATACCCATAGAAATTATTGTGATTCTTGGATGAGGATGATAGTGCTAAGCAAAGACTACTTTTTAAAATAATATTTCCCCCCCAAATTTAGACTATTAAGGAAGAATTCTTTGGTGGGCTTAATTAAGGTCTTAGAAATCAAAACCCTTGTGGTGCATAGGTGGTTAGGTCATTTAAGCATCTGACTCTTGATCTCAGCTTAGGTCTGGATCTCAAGGTCATGAGCCCAAGCCCCATGTTGGGCTCCATGCTGGGCATGAAGCCTGCTTAAAAATATTTAGAAGATCAAAACCCTTAGCCTTGTCATATATCTTCTCTGAGTTTATAAACTAATAATGAATATAAAATACATATAACTTAATATGAAAAAATTGAAACAACCTCTATCAAAAGTAGAAATATTGTGCAGTGAAGTTTATTAGAGACAAAATGCTCAAGGTTTTTATTGAAGACTGATCATATCATCATTCTTTGCCTAGCATGTACCAAAATTCTAGTCTCTCATAAGGAAAGCATACACCCTATTATTTTCACACAAAGTTTAGGCACAGTGAGCCCTGCTTAGGGAATATTCATAGAACAAAATGTTATACAGCCTAATTAATGAATGTTATAACTCACCAATAAAAATCAAGTCCCTTGGAGTAGCATCAGCAAGATGACAGAGAGGGAGGCCCTAGTCCTCATTCCCTCACAGAGATGCTGATGTAACAGTGGCATAAGGATATAATTTGGGAGTATGTTGTTGGTACATGCTTCCAGAGGTGATTTGCTTTCTCTCCTGTTCAGCCTCTCAGCCACAGATTATGACAATTTTAAACTTAATTCTTCACTGAGGCTTTTTAAAATTTACCTGGTTACTTTGAACTTGGACTACAAGCCTGGGTTAGGCCAAGCTGGTCACTACTTCTCAGGCTTTATTTTTGTTTTTGCTTCTCCTGTGGTTAGTGTTGAATAATGCAGTTCCTCTTGTAGTTTAATGAACCTGTGGAAGTGGGGGATGTTTCCTTCCGGTTTACCCTTAAACTGCAGATTTAACCCGCTGGTCCTGATTTTACTGTTGGGGATTTCCTGCTTAATCCTCTGTTGTCAGTGGCCAGAGGCTGGGCTGTCTGTCACCTTGACAAATTCTCCTTGTTCAAAATCAGCTTTAGGATTCCATTTATATTCTGTATTATCTAGATTTTTAAATACTGATTAATCTACAGTTGCTTGCCAGCTCTTTAATACAAAAGTGTCATTGTTTTTGCTGCTGTTTTTAGAAAATTTTAATCCAGCAGTTCTTTAGTTCTTTTCAGTGGGAACTTAAATTTATCTGCCTGACTATTCATAGTACAGAAATGGCTCAATCCCTGTGACATTTATCCTTGTTCATTACCTGTGCATGCATTTATACTTGACATAAAATATAAATCTATCACTACAGAGGATTGTGGATCCTCTCAATAAAATTCATTTTCTAACTCTTGAATGTTAAAGCTTGCTTATTCTTTTGATCCCTTCCTCATTTTATCCTTCTCTCTTCTTTTTAATTGTACTTAAACATTTTTAAAGGTGTTTTTCTCCAAAATACTAATGCATATCTAATTTTTTGTCTCTAGATTTCAAAGTACTATTTCTGACACAGTAGGAAAACTAAAATGAGTGTGCTGTTTACATGTAAATCTCCAATGACAAACAAAATACCTAGAATAAGATGAAAAAAAGTTAAGAATTCAGTCCATTTACCAGCTGGATAATCTTGGGCAAGTTACTTTCTATTGAGTGTTCAGTGTTTCCCACTAAAATAAAATTGTCCCTTCCTTGCCCCAGCGTGCTGACTGCTTCTGCATATTTCTTAACTGCTTTCTAAGTCATGCTATTCTCCTTATTGGTCACCAAACACACCAGGTAAAATGGAGGGCCGCATCCCTTGCGAAAGGTTAGTTCAATACATAAATATAAAAGTGTCCAGGAGATCTCTATGAGATAAGGTTTCCTTTTATTCAGAAGTGAATAAAAGAGAAATTTCTCTGCTTCTTGACATTATTACCCTTTCTGTAAGCCTTGGACAGCCGTGTTCAACTCAGGACCTTTGCACTGCAGCTACCTCTGCCACATACATTCTTCATCTGGATATCAACGGAGCTAATTCTTGCAACTTTTTTCATTTCCTAAATAAATGCTACTTGTAGAGGCCACCTTTAGGCAACACTTGAGCAATAGAAAGCTGAGTAAGGTAATAGGGTGACCACCACACTGAATGCAAACGGACCCATTAGGTGACCACCTCAAAATATTCATAAGCCCTAGCTGACTAATCAGCTACATACAACCCTTCTTACAACTGGGTGCTATAACAAAACAGGAAATTTCCATACATTCCCATACCTCCTCACCTTCCCCCCCTTAATTACAGCCCCCCACCACTGCCTGCTGGCACACAGCCTTTCCTTTGCTGTCTTTTCTGCTGCTCCCTTGCCCTGTATTCAATAAACCTCTATCTCCTTTGTTCTACCTTGGGTGAATTCTTTCACTGCCTGTGGGGCGCCCCCACCCAACTGGGTTGCCCTACACCACCAAGACCAATCTATTTAGAATTTCAATCATCTTCCACAGATTTTCTTATCTCGTTATTAGTTCCAATTTTTATATTATTTTTAAAACTACATAATTTTCATATTTACTATTTATTATGCCTGCCTGTTTCCCTCTCCAATGGAATGATAAATCCAAAAGAACAATTTTTTCTGTGTTGGTTACTATCGTTTTCCAATATCTAGAAATATATCTTGCATATGGCCAGTGCTCAATCAATTCAAGCTCTCTCTGACTTACCAGATATTCAAAATGTTAAGTGTTTTTGAGCATAATACTTAAAATTATGAATTTCAGTCAAATTCTGTCAAAAAATAAAGTCATAAAGCAATAAAATACGTTATATAGAGACTTAAAATATATGTACTTTTGAGCACTCTTCTAGGTGGCAAGCATGCTGATTTCATTTGATTATCAAAAAGGTTCATAATCAGACTTTTTCTTCAATATAATTAAAACACCTTCCACTCCTACTCCTCTGACTATCTTAATGTCAACTTAAAATGAACTAAATATTCACTTTCCAGTCCTGGTTCATTACTTTGGATTTTTATCAGAATATACCATTTAATCATATTGTCAGCATCAAAATCACTAATATATTAATTCTTTTATTTTTACTTTAAGAAAAGATTCTAAGATAGGCTTTATTCTTTTTCTGTCTGGAAGACAGAGTTTAAATAATTTTCTATTAGGAATACAGCTATTAAATGGAAAAAGCATGAATAGAATGTCATTCTTTTAAATACAGATATTTTGCGTTATAGCTAATGATTATTTGGACATTTTCAAACCCATTAAATTTCGGAATGGAAAGTATTTAGGGAAGCAGATGTAATTTTAAAATAATTTGTTCTCCTGCATGCCCCCAAATACTCATGTCTAATCTCCCCTATTATGACTATTCCTTTACCCAAGCATTTTTACATAACTAAATTTAGTTTATGTATACTATATTTTATGTAAATTTTAAAATCATAGTTATCTGTAATGTTATAATTATTCTCCATTTATGTTATGCTTAGATTGTGTATTACAATAACAATATATGTTTAGTAGACATACTGTAGAATTCTATGTATAGAAGTATAGTATGAGTGTGCCTGTGTGGTAGGAAGCAGTGCACAGAGTGTGTGTGTGTGTGTGGGGTGCTGCTCATAGTAGGTACCTGCTTATCTTGCCTGTGGGAAAAAAATACCCTTTGTATGTTACAGCTCCTCACATTTCCATTAGGGAAATAACTCTCACATCCATTTAATCTGTTTCTGAAAGAGATCTTAATCAGTGATGGCTAAGGGATTTTAGGTTAAGCTAGACTCATATTTCTCCTGGGAATTGAATCTTTAGCAAAATATTTTATGGGCAGAAAGAAGTTTGTACTCAAGTTTTTGCTTTCTTTTTGTGTATGTATATTTTCTGCTATCAGCTTAAAATGACAAACTATGAGTTCCCAGCTGGTATCACAGGAGTTATCCTATTTTATGCCCATGTCTGCTTTTCCTTCAATCTTATGAACTACCATGTATCCACTCAGTAATTTCATTTTGTTTAAGCTTCCTAAAATAGTGTATGTGACAACTAATGTATTCTGATGAATGAATGCCTATATATATCTGTATTTTTGTCTTACAGAATTATATTTTTAATCAACTTTATATACTTGAAAGTTATCAGATCGTTTTACTCTTTTTTAAAGTTTATTTACTCATTTTGAGAGAGAGAGCAAGCAAGCTCATGAGCAGGGGAGGCGCAGAGAGAGAGAGAGAGAGAGAGAGAGAGAGAGAGAATCACAAGCAGGCTCCTTACTGTCAGCACAGAGCCCAATGTGGAGCTCAAACCCATGAACCGTGAGATCATGACCTGAACTGAAACCAAGTGTTGGACTTTTAACTGACTGAGCCATCCAGGTTCCCTTAGAATCATTGTACTCTTAAAGTAATTCCAAATATAACATATTTAACTGGCACTTTCTAATTCTAGATGCAATAGGAAACATTCTTGGTACTCTGACCTGGCTTTAAAGTGTTTAAATTGCTAAATATTATCTTTTTCTGTTTTTGTTGCTATTGTTATATGCTAGATGAATAGAATCACTATTAGTCTAAGTTCATGAGTTCACAGTCCCTACTGTAGACTGGGGTCTGTTCTAGGCTACACTTGTAGATGAATGTACAGGAGTATCAGTGGCTTACAGAAAGGGCAGGAATGCCAAGAACAGGGGAAGTTTTCCTTCTACTTCTGATGAAAGGAATCCTTAGCTTGAGATCTTTTGAAAACCTGTATGTCTTGAACTAATCTTTTCAAAGGATGGGGCCCTTCATTCTAAGACCATGTTGGCAAAGAGAGAGAGGGAGAGAGAGAGAGAGAGAGAAGAGGGAAATGAAAGAAATAAACAATTGGAAGGAAGGAAGGAAGGAAGGAAGGAAGGAAGGAAGGAAAAAAGGAGGGAAAGAGGAAAGGACGAATGGAAGAAAAAGGAAAAAAGAGAAAGAAGGAAGGAAGGAAAGAAAGAAGTAAAAAAGGAAAGGAGCAAAAAAAAAAAAAAAAAAGGAAAGATAACATCTTCTTGCTTAATAAAAGCTCCATGAAAAGCTCCTTGAGAGCTCCTTGAAAAGCTCAACCTTTCTCAAGCTCTACAAAAAGGAACACACAACATAAAGATTTCACTTGACTTTCCTGGTTATAAGTAAAGGAAACCTCCTAAGGCAGCAAACTGAGTTTACTTTGATAGGATTGAATTTAAAAGAAGCGGCAGCAGAGCTGCTGGGCAGAGAGCAGTCATTAGTTAACAGCAAATCACAACGCACAGGACAGAAAGTGTGTGGTGTTAACCTCGCACATCTCACATCATCAGCTGCTGGCACACAAATGAGAGTTTTCTCTGCCTGAAGTCCTGTCTCACAAAGAAACCTTCAGAAAGGTTCGTCTTGGCAGAGTTCCCTAAAAAGTGCAGTCTTTGGGTTCTTTTCTTGAAACAAAATTGGCTATGTACTACATTCTTTTTGGGCTTTTTCATAATATCGTTTTTGCATTTTATATCCAAATTGTAAGATTCAGAAAAGAAAGAAAGAAAGAAAGAAAGAAAGAAAGAAAGAAAGAAGAGATTAAAAGATTGAAAATAATGCAATTGGTAGCACAGCCATAGAATTGAAGTTTATCTTTAGAAATATTGCCTATGTTTTACTAATCATATAAATTAACACAATAAAAACTATATGTATTTGAAAAAAGGTAATGTTTTTTAAGCTGACATTTTTGATACTTTAATTTATAGTATGGATGATATATTTTCCTTAAATAAATGTGAATTGTTAAAATCCATATTCAGACTTGAGTAATTTCTGAAACAAAAAGAGTAACTGTGTTTTCGCATTTGAGTTTAAAATGTTGAAATTACCACATGTAGAAACATATGTTAATTATACCTCTGGCACTGCATTTCCCATGATGGGCAACAAAAAAATTTAGCCTCTTTTAAAAATGAAGACTCTGTTACCATTCTGGAAAAACAAGCATAGAGGGTAAAACGTTCTTAATGTTAGTCTTGTCTAGTTGATAGTCTTCCACTGGTGAAGAAAGAATATAACCCTTCTAATTTATTTCTTTGCAAACCATAATCAGGCACCAAATTACCTTATTACATTATTGTAAAAAATCTAGTATCCAGTACATTTCCATTTCCATGTGTAGCCCTGTAAATCAAGCAATTAAATCCCAATAGAATGATAATACATCCTCCTAGTTAGTTACCTATATAGAGTCCCAACCATCATATCTCAACTTCATATGTGAATATCAGGGTAGTTTCCCTAAGCCTTGCTTTATTGTACCTCTGGTCGGCTCAATAAGCATCATAGTTGAATTTACTCCAATATTGCTCTTTAAAATTGCCATGCCAATTACAACTGACACCAAGAGTGTATGAGAGTAAATATGTCACGTCACACTCCAAACAAGTTAATCCCAGACTATTATATCCCAGGGTGATTCTTTATAACTGAATAGTGAAAGTGGTAAATTGTTGATTTTTACTTCATTTACTTGAATAGTGATCATCTTAAGTATCTTTAAAAATGAATTTAATGGACTTCAGATTATTTCTTCTGTGAAATGTCTTTGCAAAGGCAATGCCTGTTTTTCTATTAGATTGGCTGTCTTTCTCATATAGATGTGTAGGAATTCTTCATATTTTCTAGATATTAAAACTTAATTTTATATGTCTTAGAAATGACATCTTTTACTGTATGTTTGGGTATTATTTTATGCAGAGAGTTTTGTTCTTCATAAAGTCTTAATTTCACTATATTGGTATCAGTTTTCATACTACACACAGTTTTCTATCTAGACTATAAATTCTTAGTGTTTTGCTTATTTGTTTTGGGGGGGTTTCCTTGAGGTAAAAAAAAAAGTGCTTTCCTGTATTTTAACATTATAATGTTTTGCTTCTCATATCTAGCTTTTTTATTTGATATTGATTTGTTTTGAATTTACTTTTTCAAATGGTTTGAAATAGAAAATAATTTTACATTTTTAACATATTTGCTTCTGTGATCCAACATTACTCTTATATTTCTGCATTTCTCCATTAATATGAAATGCTAGCTATATTATATACCAACTTTCCATATATGCATACCTATATTCATGATCTATGGAATCTATTTCTGTATTTTGTTGAATTATTCCTACAACAATATTTCTCTGTCTTAATTATTACTTACTTGTCATGTATCTTGGCATCTTGTAGAACCAGATAGAATTTCTGCTTCTGGTTCTTATTCATACCTGCTTTTCTTTATTCTTTTACTATGAATTTTCCTGTGAACTTTTGACTACTTTGTGAGTAATCCTATTGGGGTTTTGGTGACAATTGGATTCAACATATAAATTAATTTGAAGAGTATTCAGATTTTCTTGTTCATCACAATTCACACCACAATTTATTTAGGTCTTCTTTTATGTCTTTGAGTAATCTTTTAGTGTTGTAACACAGGTTTTCTACATTTTCTTAGATATTTTCCATTATCAGTATAAATTATGTACTTTATTTTGCTTCTTTATTTTATGTATTTTCTTAAATTAAGATTTCTAACTTAGTTTCTCAAAAAAAAAAACAAGTCAACAACAAGCAAACAGACAGTCAACAACATACAAATCTTGAGGAATTTTGTTAGATTCTTTCTCTGTTTTAATACTGATATTGATTTAATAGTCTGTAGCAAAATGCTGTGATTGTTTTTCAAAAATTTCCTGAAAGATTACTAATATTTTCTATGTAGGCAATTATATTGTCTACAAAAAAATAACAATTTTGACTCATTATTTATTTATTTGCATCTCAGAATTGTATTTCATTGGAAGTTTGTATAGGTTACACTTACTAGGTTAACATAAATCTGTGATAATTCATTTTTTTTTATTTTTTATTTTTATTTTTTTTTAACATTTATTTATTTTTGAGACAGAGAGAGACAGAGCATGAACGGGGGAGGGGCAGAGAGAGAGGGAGACACAGAATCGGAAGCAGGCTCCAGGCTCTGAGCCATCAGCCCAGAGCCTGACGCGGGGCTCGAACTCACGGACCGCGAGATCGTGACCTGAGCCAAAGTCGGGCGCTCAACCGACTGAGCCACCCAGGCGCCCCTGTGTTAATTCATTTTAATTAAAGTTGTACCCTATTTAAAATTACCACATTTGGTATTTTTTTAATCTGAAAATTTAAGTTAAAATCTTAGGAAAAACAAATTGGACTACCACAACTGACTGATACCAAACCTGAATTTGGAATACTAATGCTAATCGGAAATCCGACAAGAAGGAAGATGAGAATCTTACATTTCAGCTACATCTCCCTCATTGTGTGTTTCTGATGACTCAAGCTTACCTTACTCTGCTCAATGATATCTGAATTTGCAAGCCTTTATAGGCTTTTACATTAATAGTTTTTTTCTGGATGGAAGGCGTATTTCTGGTCTTTTCATTGAGTAAGGTGCAGGACTAATTTCAATTATCTCTATAGCTTTCCTTAGGTAAGCAGTTTCTTTTCTGCCAAAACCACCAGTAAATGGAAAAAAAAAAAAAAAACTTCTATCTCAAATTCATGTATGGGTCATGAAGTTCTTACCAGTGTTGTCCCATAGAACTGCAGTAATGGAAATGTTCTACGATACTATACTACCAGTGGGGTCATGGAATACTTGAAATGTGGATGTTGCTGCACAAGTTAGTTTTAGTTTAAGACCATTAGCCTCAAGTGAAGTATTTGGTTCTGGGTCTCCCAAAATATGTATAGTCTTTGGTTATGATCTCTTCCCAGTCACAGAGTAGCAAAAACAAGGGCTCTATATCCAGAGCCAAATTTTGATTGGTCTATTTTCCTATAAAGTTTAGCAGTTTCCAATAATAATAATAATAATAATAATAATAATAATTTTACATTGATTTCCAGCAGTAAAAATGCTCTGTGAATACGAGAATCCGAGTTAAATGTGGTGAGTGAATAAAGAAATTTTCCTTTCCAGCATGGGGAAAAAAAAAAGAAAACTTAGATGTTAATGTTACTGTAATTGACAAAATTGTGTTCAGGAATGTTAGCATATGAGTGAGTTGTGTCATGGGGGAAAGGATTATAGCATATTATAATGGCTATTGAATTAAATAATTTTCCCCTATAATAATGTTTCTAATAGGATATTTGATCTTCCCATTTCTACATTAACACTTAGTAGTATAATATGTTGTGATAGCATTAACAGTGATTCTAAATTCAGTTCTTATGCCAATTCTTGACTGAAGGAAGCACTCTGTTAGAAAAAAAATCATGATTATATCCAAGTGATTATATTCATTATAACTGTGTTATTTATACAGTGAGGTCAAGAAAACTAAAATCTATTACACAGAGACAGGAAAGAAATATATAAATGAATAGCTTTTTTTAAAGTTACAAATGGGGAGACTGGGTGGCTCAGTCAGTTAAGCGTCTGACTCTTGGTTTCATTTCTCTTGGTTTTGGCTGGGGTCATAATCTCCCCGTTCATGAGTTCAAGCCCCGCATGGGGCTCTGCACTGAAAATATGGAGCCTGCTTGGGATCTCTCTCCTTCTCTCTCTCTGCCCCTCCCAGACGTATTCTCTCTGTCTCTCCAGAAATACATAAATAACCTTTAAAAAGTTACAAATATATGGAAGACCCCATTTTTAAATTAGAACTAAAAATGTATTAAATGAATTTAATGACAATATTGTCTTTTTCTCATAATACAAATAAAATGCATGTCTTTTTTTAATGTATATTTATTTTGAGAGAAAAGGAGCACACACGCGAGCAGGGGGAGGGGAAGAAAGAGGAGAGAGAGAATCCCAATCAGGTTCCATGCTGTCAGCTCAGAACCCAACACAGGGCTCAATCTCACCAACCTTGAGATCGTGATCTAAGCCAAAATCAAGAGTAGGATGCTTAACTGACTGAGCCACTCAGATGCCCCTGAAACTCCCCTGAAACTGCCCCTGAAATGGTTCTTTTATTTCATTCTTTAATTATTTTAGCCTTATTTCATTATTGCATATCCAGTGAACAGCAACATAAAAATGAAGGCAGTGGTCAGTGATTTATTTCAATGCAAATACTGTTGTAACCCAATTTAAGACATAGAACAGTATAAACACTCCAAACATTGATCATTTCTTCCTCCTCCCCTACAGATTAACCAAAAGTTTAACTCATTTTAGTAATAAATGTCTTACTCTTCTCTAAGATTTTGCCACCTAAAATGCATCACCTATTACCATAATTTTTACATTTTTTATACCTTGAATTTAATTGATCATTTATATTTTTCTGGGTTTTTTTTGTTTTGATGAAATGTATGTCCATCAAATTATTTTCTCCTTTTTGGTAGCTGTATTTTAATCATTATTATTGCTCAGTAATAGGAGGATGCCACACTTTATTTACTCTTTATGAGTTAATGGTAATTTGGATGGTTTCCATTTTCAGGAAATAATAAATGCTCTTCTGTGAACATAGCCATATATTATCTCTTGGTGCACATGTCCACATACCCATTTCTGTAAGATATTC
The DNA here is from genome assembly GCF_023721935.1 of Panthera uncia. Classification (NCBI taxonomy): domain Eukaryota; kingdom Metazoa; phylum Chordata; class Mammalia; order Carnivora; family Felidae; genus Panthera; species Panthera uncia. Next base: position 53,856,162 of record NW_026057576.1, read on the forward strand.
AGGTATAAGTAGCATTGATATGATAGACTATATAGATATCTTCACTCTTTTTTTTTAATTTTTTTTAACGTTTATTTATTTTTGAGACAGAGAGAGACAGAGCATGAACGGGGGAGGGGCAGAGAGAGAGGGAGACACAGAATCGGAAGCAGGCTCCAGGCTCTGAGCCATCAGCCCAGAGCCCTACGCAGGGCTCGAACTCACGGACCGTGAGATCGTGACCTGAGCTGTAGTCAGACGCTTAACCGACTGAGCCACCCAGGCGCCCCGATATCTTCACTCTTAATAGATAATACTAGACCATTTCTCAAAATGATTGTTCTGACACTCCCCCTAAAAAGTATTGTGGTTCTTGTTGCTTCATACCCTTGTCAACACATGCATCAGTCTTTTTGAGTCATTCTGATGAATGCATAGCAGTGTCATACTGTGCTTTTAATTTGCATTTCGTTGATTAATAATGAAATTGAGTACCCTCTTTTCAGTAATTTTGAAATATGTGTTATGAAGAGCCTATTCACATTTCTTGCTCATACTTCTGTGTTTTTCATTTCCTTATTGATTTGTAGACTTTTTTTTATATTTTTGTAATAAGCTCTTTGTCAGTTTTATATTTGGCAAGTATAATCTTTAACACTACGACTTGGTTTTCAGTCTCTTAATGGTATCTTAATTTTAATGTAATACAATTTATTTTTTTCTTTTACGGTTTATGTTTTTATTCCCTGGCCTGTAAATCTTTTCAAACCCAAGGTTATGAAGGTATACCTATATATCTATAGATATTTTTTCTAGGAATTTATATATATATTTTCTATATTTCTATATATTTTCAAATATTAAATCAACTTTCTCTCTCCCCCATATATATTTTTTTCTAAGAATTTTATTGTTCACCTTTCACAAATATTTAGATCTGCAATTCTCCTGAGATGATTTTTGTGTATCCTGTGATATACAGGCTACATTCGTTTTCTTTCCTTATATGAATATCAAATTGATTTTACAAACATTTTAAAAAGAACACCCTTTTCTTCATTTCTCTGTATGAGGATGTCTTTATACTATGTCTCATGCCAGTATTGGTGGGTTTTGATGTTTGGATTCCCAATTTCCTTTGTTTGGTCTATTCGTCTTACACAAATGCCGTGATCTCTTAATTAAATGATGTTCTATAATAAGACTTCATATCTGATCTATCAGTATTTCTCCTTTTGTTCTTTTTCGCCAAGATTGATTTTAGATATTCTTAGAACTTTGCATGTTCATATAGTTTTAAAGATCACCTTGTCAAGTTATAATGGGGGAAAAATTGATACTGACAAAATGATATGGTTATCATTTCAAAGGTGAATTGATATCTAGAGAAAATGTGCATAGTTTGTGGAGAATTAACATCATTAAAATTTTGACTTATCAGTGAATGTCATGTATTACTTTATTGAGGTTTTTTACAATTATAAACAGCAACATTTCATATTTTTCCTTATAAAACTATTGACCTTCATTTGTTAAACTTATTCAAGGGATTGAGAATATCTTTTTCTTTAATGTTATTTGTTAATGCCTGAGAAAGGCATATAGAATTGATTGTGTAAATTACATTCTTTCAGGAAGTGTATTAAATTCAGTTATTTATTCTTACATATAGTCCATACTCTTGTATTTTCTGTGAACACAGTTATCATCTCTTAATAAAGCTTTGTTTTTCCTTTTTAATTCTTACAGATTTTATTTTATTGGCTTATTTTGTGGAGTATGACTTCTGGTAGGATTGTAGTAGAATAGATGGCAATAGAAATACCTGTGTCTATTCCAATCTTAAAGGTATATTATTTGTGGGGTGCTGACAGCGCAGAGCCTGGAGCCTGCTTCAGATTCTGTGTCTCCTTCTCTTTCTGCCCTAACCCTGCTCATGCTCCGTCTCTCTCTCTCTCAAAAATAATAAACATTAAAAAAAAGTATATTATTTGTAGCATTATTCATTATGTCACCATACTTTTGAAAACATAATCAGTTTAATCAGTTGTGTTACGTTCCTAGATAAAAGCTGTTTATCAAGAATGTATATAGAATGAAATAGTCTACTTTATTTAAATGACTATATGATATTCTTTTATAATGCAAATGTGAAAATTATTGTCATTAATTTTCAAATATTAAATTAACTCTGTATTAAAACAAATTTATAATAGTAAATAAGTATTATTATTTTATATATACTCTACTCTTCTGTATATGAATTGTCTTCTATTTATTTTTTTTAGATTTTTTTAATCTGTGTAAAATTAGCCTATACATTTCCCTTATTGAATTATATTTTATCTCATAAATTTTTCTACCTTTGGTAATTCATCCCTGAGCTTAAATCTTGGATTATGTTCATTTTGTTTGAAGATACTAGTTTGCATTCTTTTAGTGCAGAATCGACTGTGGCTTATTAATTGGTTTTTATTTGTCTCAAAACATCTTTACTTCATTTTTATCTCAGAATGATGTTTTAATTTGGTGAATAATTCTAGTTTGGCAGTTGTTTTTTCTTTCATTGGTTTTGCAGACATTATTGTCTTATCTTCTAGAATCCATTGTTTCATCAGGAAGTCTTCTCTCATGTTCTCTCTGTCTCCCTGTCTCTCTCTGTCTCTCTCATGAAGTTTTTTCTTTGTTTCCTGCTTTAAGCAATTGTGTGTGTATGTTTGTGTGTGCGTTTATTTATTTTTTTAAAGTTTATTTATTTTTTAGAGAGACAGAGAGAGAGAGGGCACGAGCAGGGGAGGGGCAGAGAGAGAGGGACAGAGGATCCAAAGTTCAATGTGGGCTTGAACTCACTAATGGCAAGATCATGACCTGAGCAGAAGATGAATGTTTAACCAGCTGAGCCACCCAGGCACCCCTATTGAGAATTCTTTACTGTGTCATCCGAATGCTTTAATCAATTGTGGGAGTTTCTTAGCACTGTTTCATTAATATCTCACATATTAGATCTTCATGTTGTACCCTCCACTCCCTTTTGTACATTTCTTACTTTTGTCTTTTCTTGCTTAAGTCAGAATGTTTTCTTCTGACACTCACCTCCATAATTCTCTTTTCAGTTGTTTTTAATCTGTCATCCTGCTGTTATCATAAGCAGAATTTATATTGTATTTATTGCTTTGGCATTGTTAAGTCACTTCATCAGTATTAATGGTAGAATTTCCAAAAGTAAGATTATATTTTTCTTTTTTTAGATGTCTCTTCCAGTACCTTTCTTTTTTATTATTATTATTATTTTTTTAATGTTTATTTTTGAGACAGAGAGAGACAGAGCATGAACGGGGGAGGGTCAGAGAGAGGGAGACACAGAATCTGAAAAAGGCTCCAGGCTCTGAGCTGTCAGCACAGAGCCCGACGCGGGGCTCGAACTCACGGACCGCGAGATCATGACCTGAGCCGAAGTTGGCCGCTTAACCGACTGAGCCACCCAGGCGCTGCACTTCCAGTACCTTTCTGAAGAATATATATTCTAGCCATACAATAAAGTTATATTTTTGATTAATGACTCCTATTACGTGAAATACTAATCTTATGTGAAATGCTATGTATACTTAACTTCATTTTTGTTAAATTTCTTTATAACAATGTAGGTGATATAATCAAATGAACTTTGGACTCAGAGGTTTACACTAATATTATTCCTACCCTTACATTGTATATTAGCTACGAAAAACGAAAGTCTCCCTTAGCATTTTATTTGTCACCTAGTATTAGCAAATGCTGTTTGACACCCATACTATTATTGTGCAGATTATTTTTTTAATGTGTTTTATTTTTTAAATTTATTGTCAAGTTAGCTAACATACACTGTAGTCTTGGCTTCAGGAGTAGATTCCTGAGATTCATCACTTACATACAACACCCAGTGCTCATCCCAACAAATACTGTCCTCAATGCCTATCACTCACTTCCCCCACCACCCCCGAAACCTCCATCCCCATCAACCCTCAGTTTGTTCCCTGTATTTAATAGTCTCTTATGGTTTGCCTCCCTCTCTGTTTGTAACTTCTTTTTCCTTCCCTTCCCCTATGGTCTTCTGTTAAGTTTCTCAGATTCCACATATGAGTGAAATCATATCTGTCTTTCTCTGACTGACTTATTTCACTTACCATGGTACCCTCCAGTTTATCCATGTTGCTTGTGCAGGTTACTTGAAATAGTGGATACCTTAACGTATTGATGAATACTTTATAAGAGGCCCAATAATGGAAAGTTTGTTATTTTAAATTATTTAACTGCAAATATATGGCATCAAAATGTATATAAAGTAACATTTATAAATAGTTAAATTATTACATTCTTTGTAGGAAAAAATGTACTTGCCCATAAAGTGATACACACAAACATACTGTCACACAGATAATCAGGAATCTTAAGTGTTAACTGCAGATTGGTTTTCAATTCAGCGACCTATTAAATTCCAATAATCTCACCAAATCAACATCCTGTAGAAAACTAAAGTTGTCCCAGATAGTTGTCTAAATTTAAACAGGATTATGTATTTAATGTCACCTCTGTTTCTAGGCTCCTGTGTCATATATAGTGCATTGTTTGGTCACTTTTATCCACATATAAAAAAGTAAACAAATACAAACAACACATGGACACTTGGTACACTTTTACTCTCACTAATCATTCTACTGCTTGTTAGTTATTAATGTCCCTCTACATGTTTGAGTTGTAGAGATGGAAAAATGTCAAGGAAATAGAAGAATAGGAAGACATGCTGATGGTGTTTTATTTGAGTGGTTAGATTATAATATTTTTAAGAAGTCTTCTTTGGCTTGTTTTGATTGTTTTTAATTGTTCTGAGTACTATTTTTTCACATAACTAGTATAACAGAAACAATCTAATCCTACCAAATAAACCCCATAAAACTCTTCAGCTATAGGGTTTTTATAGTTATTGCCAAGCCTCTTCTGATGAGTCTTGTCACAGATTGAAAAAGGAGAAGGGGCGAGAAGGGAGAGTTCTACATAATAAAAGATCTTGAGATTATTATATTTTTTATTAAATTTTTTTACATTTTTATTTATTTTTGAGAGACAGAGCACAAGTGGGGGAGGGGCAGAGAGAGAATGAGACACAGAATCCGAAGCAGGCTCCAGGCTCTGAGCTGTCAGCACAGAGCCCGATGCAGGGCTCGAACTCACAAACTGTGAGATTGTGACCTGAGCCGAAGTTGAACGCTTAATCGACTGAGCCACCCAGGTGCCCCGAGATTATTTTAAATGTCTTTTTAAAAATACAAATTCCATGGAACTTTAAATAAAACCTATATTCATAATAACTATTTGTTCACTAAACACTTGTATTATTATCTCAGTTAATGCTCTCAAAACATCCATGGATTTAGGTGTGTGTGTGTGTGTGTGTGTGTGTGTGTGTGTGTGTGAGAGAGAAGTATGCTGTGGGTTAGGTATATTGTCCAAAATTATTCACTTACTATGTGTCAGATCTTTGGTTTGAACCTACTAATACAAATATGAAGTTGTCAAAAGATTTAAAAGACTTGCATTGGCAATAGCTTCTTGTTGTTTGCTATGTTAACTCTTTGTCAGGATTTCAAAATTCCTTGTTTTACATTAACCTTTTACTACTTCCAAAAGGATTACTTCAACTGAGTCTGACTTGTCTCTTTATTGTTATCCTTCAGCCTAGGGTCACCTCTTTCTTATATTCTTGTTTTTCTATAGTCTGAATGTAGCTTTTAGTCCTTTAATGCACATATTCTTTAAAAATTCTGTTCACTCACAACATTCTCTGCAGTTTTTAATAACTGTTCTGGCTCACATATATATTCTTCCAACTTAAATGTCTCCCATTAATTGATTAATACTGAGTGTCTTTACAAGAAATATTGGGCACTTATACTTGTTACTACATGGCAATACAGTAAATACTAATTTATCATCTGGTATTTGCTATAGTTTTGTTTCACAACCATGTATAATTAATTGTTCCTTAGAATTCCCCATTAATCTAGAAAGTACTGAAGGGGTGCCTGGACGGCTCAGTTGTTAAGCATCTGACTTTGGCTCAGGTTATGATCTCACAGTTCGTGTGTTCAAGCCCCACATTAGGTGAGCTCAAGGCCTGCTTCAGGTGAGCCCCACTTTGGGTAAGCTCTGCCTCTCTGTCTTTCTCTTTCTCTTTCCCTCTCTCTCTCTGGCTCTGCCCCTCCTGGGATATGATTATAGAAATTAATTTGAAATTTGTTACGTGAAGAAAGGGAATTATCTTCAGATTATATGCATAAAAATCTAATAATCATTTTATGAATTTCAAAATACTAGGAAATGCGTTAGGATTCTATCAAGAAAAAATAAAAATGGAAGTAAGCACATATTTTACTGATTTGTTTTAATCTTGTAAGATTTAATGAAATCAAGTTTTTAATGTTTTTAAAAACATTTCAAGTTGTATGATTTTATTCTCTCTGGCTTTTAGTTGTCAATACCATATTTTAGAAATTGTTTCAGCTTTGTTCAGAGAAAACCTGGAAATGCAAATCAGTGAAAAGAGTGTAAAATGAAGCAAGGCAGTTTGGAGTCAAACTGCACAGGTTCAAATATTGCTTCTGCCATGTGTTAGCAGCTGAGTGTCAAAAGGGAGTTAATCCCTTGTAAGAGAGTTTTCTCTTCAGTAAAATGGAATAGTAGTCCCTGCCTCACAGTTTTGCTGTGAATATATTAAAAATTAATAAATGTAAACTGAGATATTGTCTAGCATTAGTAAATATCATGTTTTCTATTTTTTTATGTTCTTAGGATTCATTAGAATCTGAGAGATGATGAATATGGTTTTTGAGTTACCTCATTTAGCAAAATAATGTGGAATATTTTTTCAACACAACCCACTATCTCTAGTTTTAGTGGAATATAATAAATATTCTGGTATAAAGATTTCCAATGATAAAGAAAAATGTTTTGTTTGATTGTTTATTTGTTTGTTTGCTTTAGAAAGAGTGGGAACGCACTGGGGGAGACAGAGAGAAGGACAGAGAGGGAATCTTAAACAGGCTGTATGCTCAGTGTGGATCCCAGTGCAGGGCTCTGTCTCACAACCCCGGGATCATGACCTGAGCCCAAATCAAGAGTCAGATGCTCAAACTAACTGCACCACCCAGACACCCCAGAAAAGAGATGTTTTTTAAATGTCTCACTTGGAAGAGACTAAAATAACTTTTCTGTGTATATTTTCTTGTTCAAAGTTGCCTGACATTTGCAAATTTTGCATGTAATATTTCATTAGCAAAATTTAGATTTGGTGTACTAAGTCTGATATTTAAAAAAATTACAAGGAAAGAATCAGAGGAATAAGAGGCTCTTTGATAAATATAGGAGAGGAACAATACTTCTCTTGAAGACATGTTTTGTTTGCCTGGAGACTAACATCATTATCATGGAGTGTTTTGTCATTTCTTGTTGCCTTTGAGTCTGTATCAGTGACCTTTGGGGCCCAAATAAAGAACAGGGCAGGCGCTTGGTGGTAGATCCTGTGAGTTTTAGAAGACAAATGGTAAGATAGCATTTTAAAGGTTGAAAGTAGGAGAGAGCATGGGGTATTTTCAAAAATCAGGTGGCTCCTCAGGGATTTGTATGACTTCCTCTAAAGTCAAATATGTATTTAGAACAATAATTTGACTTGAGGATGAATTGAGATAAATAGCCTGGTTAATCTGTAGCCAGGTGTGTATTGGCAGGTTTGAAAGTATGTGTGCAGTAGATTCCTGGAAAAGCTGAGACTTTAGGAATAAAAATGGAAAAAGTATATCCTTTGCTTCTACACGACTTCCCACAGATTGCATAAAAAGTAAAACTTTGGAGGGGCGCCTGGGTGGCTCAGTTGGTTAAGCAACCTGCATCAGCTCAGGTCATGATCTCATGGTCTATCAGTTCGAGCCCTGCATTGGGCTCTGTGCTGACCGCCCAGAGCCTGGAGCCTGCTTCAGATTCTGTCTACCATTCTCTCTGCACCTCCCCCACTCATGCTCTGTCTCCCTCTTTCTCTCAGAAATAAATAAACATTAAAAAAAAAGCCACGTTGAGTGGCTCAATCGGTTAAAACATCTGACTTGATCTCAGCTTGAGTCATGATCTCACGATTCATGAGTTCAAGCCCCACATTGGGCTCTGTGCTTAGAGTGAGGGGCCTGCTTGGGATTCCCTCTCTCCCTATGTGCTCTTCTTCCCCTCATTCTCACTCTCTCTCTCTCTCTCAAAATAAATAAATAAACCTTCAATAAAAAGTAAAGCATTGCACAGATATGGACATTTAGAGATTGGTATCGCCAAGATTCTCACTGACATAATATTAATAGATAAAATTTTTGCATTACTCTGATGCTAAGTTATTTCTGTTAATCCTCATGACAATCCTAGAAAGTAGAATCCTTTCTCATACCCATTACCAAATGAGGAAACAGCACAGTTATTAAGTAGTGGGGTGTGCGTTATATTTGTACATTAAGTTTAAGTTGATGTTTAATCTTAATAATTTTAAGAGTAACCAGTTCCTAAATATTGGAACTAAAAATATATATATATTTATAACTTTATATAAATATAAATATACTATATAAATTTAAATACATTTATATAAATATAAATTGCCAATTGTTGTGAAATCAATGTCTCACATTACTTCATAGAACTATATTGTATTTAAACATACGAGTTTTTTAAATTTTCTAATTTTTTTTTATTTTTTACCATTTTTATTTTAATTTTATTCCAGTAGAGTTAACATACAATCTTACATTAGTTTCAGGTGTACAATCCAGTGACTCAGCAATTCTATACAATTCTTACTTAGTGCTCATGAAGATAAGTGTTACTCTTAATCCCCTTCACTTATTTCACCTGTCCTCCCACCTGCCTCCCCTCTAGTAACCATCTGTTCTCTATAGTTAAAAGTCTGTTTTTTGGTTTGCCTGTCTCTCTCTCTTGCTCTCTTTTTTTTTTTTTTTGCTTTGTGTATTTGTTTTGCTTTGTAAATTCCACATATGAGTGAAATCATATGGTATTTGTCTTTCTCTGACTTATTTCACTTAGCATTATACTCTCTAGCTCCATCCATGCCATTGCAAATGACAAGGTTTTATTCTTTTTTTTTTTTTTTTTTTTTTTTTTTTTTTTTGCTGAATAATACTCCATTGTTTATATATACCACCTCTTCTTTATCCATTCCTCTATCAGTGAGCACTTAGGTTGCTTCCATAATTTGGCTATTGTAAATAATGCTGCAATAAACATAGAGGTACATATATTCTTTTAAATTAGTGTTTTTGTACTCTTTGGGTAAATACCCAGTAGTGTGATCACTGGATCATTGGGTAGTTTTAATTTGCCTTTCCCTGATGATGAGATATGTTGAGCATCTCTTCATATGTCTGTTGGTCATCTATATGTCTTCTTTGTAGAAATATTTGCTCATGTCTTCTTCCCATTTTAATTGGATTATTATGTTTGTTTTTTGAGTGTTGAGTTGTAAAAGTTCTTTATATATGTTGGATACTAAGCCTTCATCAGATATGTCATTTGCAAATATCGTCCCCAATTCTGTAGGTTGCCTTATAGTTTTTTTGTTATTATTGTTGTTGTTGTTGTTGTTCTGTGTGGAAGCTTTTTATTTTGATAAAGTCTCAATAGTTTATTTTTGCTTTTGTTTCCCTTGCCTCCAGAGATACAACCAGAGGGGTGCTTGGTTGGCTCAGTCATTAAGCATCTGACTTTGGCTTAGATCGTGATCTCATAGTTTGTGAGTTCTAGCTCTGCATCAGGCTCTCTGCCATCAGCACAGAGCCCACTTTGGACCCTCTGTTCCTCTCTTTCTCTGGCCCTCCCCTGCTTGCACTCTCTCTGTGTCTCTCCCAAAATAAATAAATAAACTTAAAAAAAAGAGAGAGATCTGGGAAAATGTTACAGCTGATGTCAGAAATTATAGCTGATATCTGTACTCTCTACTAGGATTTTTATTGTTTCAGGTCTCACATTTAAATCTTTAATCCATTTTGAGTTTATTTTTGTGTGTGGTGAAAGAAAATGGTACATTTTTTTTTGTATGTAGGTATCTAGTTTTCCAACACCACTTGTTGAAGAGGCTGTCTTTTTCCCATTGCATATTCTTGCTTCCTTTGTAAAAGATTAATTTACATAATTTTGGGTTATTTCTGGGCTTTCTGTTCTGTCCCATTGATCTTTCTTTGTTTTAGTGCCAGTACCATAGTGTTTTGAGTACTATGGCTTTGTAGCATAATGTGAAAGCAGGAATTTTTTGAGACTTCCAGTTGTGTTTTTCTTTTTCAAGATTCTTTTAGCTATTTGGGTTCTTATGAAGTTCCATACAAATTTTAGGATTCTTTGTTCTAGTTCTGTGAAAAATGCTGTTGGTAATTTGATAGGGATTGCATTGAATCTGTAAATTCCTTTGGGTAGAACTTTGGGTATACTTCTCACTAAAGTCTTCTATTCTTTTCTCAAGTCCAGAAAGTATCCTTATGATTATTGCTTTAAATTCTCTATCAAGCATGTTACTTATATCTATTTCAATTAGATCTTTGGTCGTGACCTTATCTTGGTCTTTCACTTAGGATGAATTCATTCATCTTGGCATTTTGTTTAAGTCTCTGTCATATTCTGTGTGTTAGAAAAGCCTGTATGTTTCCTGCTCCTGAGAGTAATGGCTTTATGAAGTAGAGGTCATATAATGTCCAGGGTCTGGCACTTCATGGAGTGTCTCTGGTGTGTGCTGTGTGCACTATGCTGCTGTGTTTTGGCTGCTGTATCCTCCAGGCCAGTCATCTGCAGAGGTTCTCCTTGGTTGCAGTGGGCAGTGTTTGGTCCTTGGCCAGAGTGTGGTGAGTTTTAACTAGGTGTTCTCTGGTTGGCTTGTTAAATGAGACCTGATGCTACTTCCACTATAACTGAAGCTCTGCAGAACTCGTTTGGGAGATGTGTTGTGGGCAGGGGTTTCTACTAGCCTTCTGGGGATGGGGCCCTTTGTGCTGGGACTGAGGCAAACTTGACCCAGAAGGGCAGTACTTTCAGAGTGCAAAAGTGTGGGGCATGGCGTAAGCAGGGTAGGCAGCCAGTGCCAGTGTCAAAGCAAAGATGGTTCTGTGTTTATTCTCAGAGGAGGAGGAGGGAAATGGTGCCAGCCAGCCCCTTTCTCCCTGGAGAGGGGTCTCCAAAAACCTGACATGAGGGAACAACCTTCCTGCTGTGTGTCCCAGGTGCCCCCCAAATCACTACTTTCACACTGTCTGCCTCCAGACCATTGCCTGCCTTCTCTCCAGGAGGAGTGCAGTGTCATCTGGGCTCTATCCCAGCCATGCCTGCTAACCTTTAAAACTCCAGTCTTCAAGCCTCTCTGGTTGCAAAATAAACCACAAAAATCAGCTCCTCTTATTTTGCCAGCCAATGGCTTTGGGGAAGTGTTCTCTTTATGCATTCCCCTGTGTGCCTCTCTCTCTCTCTCTCTCTCTCTCTCTCTCTCTCTGCAACCAGGGCTTGCTCCCTTGCACAGCGCTTCTAGTTCCTTTCTCCCCTAAGCTATGACTTCTTCCTCAATGTGGTTTCTTCTGACCCTCTAGTTGTGGAGTTTGTTCTGTCAGTCTTCAGGTTGATTTCTTTGGTATTCAGAATGATTTGATAGTTATCTAGTTGTGTTCAAAAGACAAGACAAGCCTAGCATCCTCCTACTACACTGCCTTCCTAGCTTCCCCCTCCAAAATTTTTTTATAATAAAGATAGTGTGTAGTGTTTTTACTCTCATGACACAGATTTCCTACTCATTGTTAAATATGTCTCATGTAATCTCTTTAAAAGTAGAGCGTATTTTGGTTAAATCAGTGGGAATGATGGAGTAAGGACCTTGAGAAAAATCTCCATAAAGCAATGAGAATAAGGGCAAAAATTGTTAGAATCAGTATTTTCAGAACTGTAAGTAGTAACAAAAGTATGGCAGCACTTTTTTACTGTTTTTTAATCTTCACTAAGAAGTGAATTATTTTTATACTCTCATTGAAATTATGACACATGATCTGTTTTACTATCATTATTACTCTTATTACTTGATATGATAATAGTTTTGTAGCTTATAAATAATCACTTATTATACATTAGTGGTTTAGTCAGAAGTTTGAAACAATGATAAAAGAGATCACTTGTATACTGTTCACCTAGATTCATCAGATTATTTTTTGTTTAATTATCCAGTTAATATTATGTATTCTCATAAATATTCTGTTTTTCTAAAGAGGTGCCATAGGATCCATTTCAAAGATTCTGTAATATATTATTAATTTTCAGCTTTTATATATTTTAAAATGTAATGCGTATTTTCATGCACTTAACTTTTGTCTTTTTTAGTGATATCTTCAGGGTATAACTCAGGAGTATATTCTGAGCCGAAAGGGGTTGAATATTTTTGCAGCTCCTTTTCCCCTCTTTTTCTTTATTTTATTATTTTTCCGTCATAATAAGTGCATTCTTTGAACTCTATCACCCATTTCAGCCATCCTTCCACCCACCTCCCCTCTGGTAATCATCATTTTGTTCTCTCTAGTTAAGAGTCTGTTTCTTGGTTTGTCTCTCTCATTCTGTCTCTATCTATCTCTCTTTTTTGTTTTTCATTCCTAATTTGTTTCATTCTTGAATTCCACATATGAGTGTGATCATATGGTATTTGTCTTTCTCTGACTGACTCATTTCATTTAGCATTATACTCTCCAGTTCTATCCCTGTTACTACCAATGTTAAGATTTCATTCTTTCTTATGGCTGAATAATATTCCATTGTATATATATACACCGCCTCTTCTTTATCCATTTCTCTATCAATAGACACTTGGGAGACACCTGGCTGGCTCAGAGGAGCATGCAACTATTGATTGTGGGGTCATGAATTCAAACCCCACGTTGGATATGGACATTACTTAAATAAATAAAACTTTTTAAAAAATGAACACTTGCGCTGCTTCCATAATTTGGCTATCATAAATAATGCTGCAATAAATACAATGGTGCATGTAACCCTTAGAATTAGTGTTTCTCTACTTTTCAGGTAAATAGTGAATAGTGTGATTATTGAATCATAGGGTAGTTCTATTTTTTAATTTTTCGGGGACTCTCTATACTATTTTTCACAGTGGTTGCATCAGTTTGCATTCTCACCAACAGTGCAAGAAGGTTCCTTTTTCTCCCCATCCTCACCAACGCTTACAGTTTCTTGTGTTGTTGATTTTAGACACTCTGACAAGTGTGAAGTGATTATTTCATTAGAGTTTTGATTTTAATTTTCCTGATGATGAGTGATATTGAGCATCTTTTCCTGTGTCTGTTGGCCATCTGGATGTCTTCTTTGTAGAAATGTCTGTTCATGTCTTCTGCCTATTTTTTTAATTGGATTATTTGTTTTTGACTGTTGAGTTGTATCAGTTCTTTTTTTTTAATTCTTTTTAACATTTATTCATTTTTAAGAGACAGAGACAGAGCGTAAGTGGGGGAGGGGCAGAGAGAGAAGGAGACACAGAATCCAAAGCAAGCTCCAGGCTCTGGGATGTCAGCACAGAGCCCAGTGTAGGGAGTGAACCCACAAACCGTAAGATCATGACCTGAGCCAAAGTTGGATGCCCAACCGAATGGAGCCACCCAGGCACCCCAAGTATCAGTTCTTTATATACTTTGGCTTCTAATCTTTTATCCTAGATGGACTTTGCAAATATCTTCTCCCATTCTCTAAGTTGCCTTTTAGTTTTGGTTGATTGTTGCCTTTGCTGTGCAGAAACTTTTCCTATAGACCTAATATTTTTTACTTTTATTTCTGTTGCCTCAGGAGACATATCTAGAAAAATTTTGCTATGTCCAGTGTCAGAGAATTTACTGCCTGTACCCCTGTCTAGGATTTTTAAAGACATTTAGGTCTTTAGCCATTTTGTTTTTATTTTCTATATGGTGAAAGAAAATAGTCCAGTTCATTCTTTTTCATGTGGCTACCCAATTTTCTCTTTTGTTGAAGAGACTATCTTTTTCTTATTGTGCATTAATTCCTCCTTTGTTGAAGTTTTATTAACCATATAATCATGGGTTTATTTCCGGATTTTTTGTTGTTCTTTTTTTCTTAATTTTTTTTTTTTTTTGTTTATTTTATTGAGACAGAGGAAGACAGAGCATGAGCGGGGGATGGGCAGAGAGAGAGAGACACACACAGAATCCAAAGCAGGCTCCAAGCTCTGAGCTGTCAGCACAGAGCCTGACGTGGGGCTAGAACTCATCAACCGCGAGATCATGATCTGAGCTGAAGTCAGATGCTTAACCGACTGAGCCATCCAGGGGCCCTAGGGTCTTCTGTTCTTTTTCACCATTCCATGTGTCTATTTTTATGCCAGTAACACAGTAACATATTGTTTTAATAAGTGTCACTTTGTAGTGTAACTTGAAATCTGGAATTGTGATACCTGTTTTTTTTCCCCCCAAAGATTACTTTGGCTATTTGAGGTCTTTAGTATTACTTGTTCTAATTCTGTTAAAAAATGCTGTTTAGTATTTCAATAGAAATTGCATTAAATCTGTAGATCGCCTTGGATAGTATAGACATTTTAACAATATTTGTTCTTCCAACCCATGAGCATGGAATGTCTTTCCAGTTCTTTGTTTTGTCCTTAGTTTCTTTTGTCAGTGTCTTATAGTTTTCAGAGTACAGATCTTTCACCTCTTTGGTTAAGTTTATTCCTACATATTTTATTGTTTGGTGCAATTGTAAATGAAGTATTTTTTAATTTTTTTTAATGTTTATTTTTAAGAGAGAGAGAGAGACAGAACACGAGTAGGGAAGGGACAGAGAGAGAGGGAGACACAGAATATGAAGCAGGCTTCAGGCTCTGAGCTGTCAGCACAGAGCCTGACGCAGGGCTTGAATTCATGGACTGTGAAATCATGACCTGAGCTGAAGTCAGATGCTTTACCAACTAAGCCACCCAGGTGCCCCTGGAATTGTTTTCTTAATTTCCCTTTCTGTTGCTTCATTATTAGTTCACAGTGTATAGGAAAGCAACACATTTCTGCACATTGATTTTATATCCTGCAACTTTACTGAGTTTATTTATCATTTCTAGTAGTTTTTTGATGCAGGTTTTTCTGTTTATAGCATCATGTCATCTGCAAATAGTGAGAGTTTTACTTCTTCCTTACCAGTTTGAATGCCTTTTTTTTACGTTTTCTTGTCTCTTTCTTTCTTTCTTTCTTTCTTTCTCTCTTTTTCTTTCTTTCTTTCTTTCTTTCTTTCTTTCTTTCTTTCTTTCTTTCTTTCTCTTTCTTTTTGAGAGAGAGAGAGAGCATAAGCAGGGAAGAGGCAGAGAGAGAGAGGGGGAGAGAGAATCTTAAGCAGCCTGAGCACTCAGAACAGAACCTGATGTGGGCCCAATCCCATGACCCTGGCACCATGACCTGAACTGAAGTCAAGAGTCAGTTGTTCAATCGACTGAGACACCCAGGAACCACCATTTCTTTATGTTTTCTAATAGCTGTTGCTAGGAATTCTAGTACTATATTGAATAGAAGTGGTGAGAGGTAACAACATCCTTGTCCTGTTCCTGATCTTAGTGGAAGCTTTGCAACATTTTATAATACTAATATTATTATGACAGTATAAAGATAAGCTCAATATACCAAGATGATATAAAATTATTAAAATATGTGTACCTAATAATAGAACCCCCAAAATATGAAACAGTGTGCTAGGATTAGCAGCCTGGGGGTGGAGAATATATATATAGATAGATCTATCTATCTATCTATCTATCTAGATATATGAAGGAAAAACATAGAATTGAAGGGAGACAGTAACAAACTAACATTAATGGTTGGAGATTTTGAGACCCTTTTCCAGTAATAATATAACAACTAGACTAAAGATCAGCAATAGATATCTGAACAGCACTATATACTTAATAGATGCATATATATGCAAGATATCTGTATATTCCACCCAACAACAGCAGAATGTACATTCTTCTCAAGTGCCCATGAAAAATTATGTAGGAAAGACTAATGTGTTAGGCCATAAAACATATAAAACAAGCTTTACTATATGTAAAGGATTGCAAAGAAAAGTATATTCTCTGAGACATGCATGGATATAACAGAAGGAAATTTTGGAAACCCACAAATATGTAAAAATTAAGCATTAAAAGTCTAAATAATCAAGATCAAAAAGAAATAAATATGAAATTTGAAAATACTTCAAGATGAATGTAAATGAAAACAACATAAAGCTTTAGGGATATAGTAAAAGTAGTGCTTAAAGGGAACTTTATAGCTTTAAATTCCTATTTTAAAAAATAAGAAAGATCTCAAATCAACAGCTTATCTTTTCATCTTAAGAAACTAGAAAAAGAAAGACTAAGCTGAAGCAGAAGGAAGTAAAAAATGAAGCATAGAGGAAAGTGAATAAAGTTGGGGAATATACAAAAAATAGAGGTATCAATGAAATAAACAGTTGCTTTTTGAAACTGTCAACACTATTAACAAATTTTTAACGAGACTGACCAAGATGAAAGCAGAAGAAAAATACTAAAACTAAAAATTAAAGAGTGAACATTAACTCATCTTCCAGAAAAAAAGGGGGGGGGTATAATTAACAATACTATAAATATACAACTGCCAATACATTAGTTAACCTAAAGAAATTGACAAATTACTAGAAGCAAACTACTGAAACTGACTTAAGATTAAATTTGAAAAGACTTGTAACAACTATTAGTCACAACTATTAGTTACAAAACTTTTGATAAAAAAAAAGAAAAAATAGACAAGATCTAGATAGTTTCACTCAGTAATTCTTACCAATTATTTAAAGAATTAACAGCAGTCTTTTACAATTGCATCTAAAAAAAATAGAAAAGAATACATCTGTGATGTTAGTGTTACAAAAACCAAAGACGATACAAGAGAAACAAATATAGACCAATATCCTTTATTAATATATATGCAGAAATCTTCACCAAAATACTAGTTAAAATGAGTAAGTTAATAAAAAATTGTATGTCATGGCCGAGTGTTATGTATGTAAATTGTTTCAACATATGCAAAACAATCACTCTAATAAACAATTTTAATAAAATAAAATACACAACCCTCATGTTATCTGTATTGATATAGTAAAAACATTGGACAAGACACATTTACATGATTAAAAACATTCAAAAAATTAAGAATAGAATAAAACTTCCTGAATCTTGATAAAGGATGTCTTCCAAAACTTCACAGAAAAAATGATACTAAATGGTAAAAAAATGAAAGCTTTCCCCTTTTCTACCTCCTTTAATTGTAAGCTTAGGTTGCATATTTGAGACTTTACTTGCGTTTTGAGCTGGGCCTCTATTGCAATATACTTCCCTCTTAGGACTGCCTCTGCTGCATCTCAAAGGTTTTGGGCCTTTGTGTTTTCATTTTGATTTGCTTCCATGTGCTTTTTAAAATTTTATTAATTTCCTGGTTAACCCATTTATTCTTTAGTAGGATATTCTTTAACCTCAATGTATTTGTATTCTTTCCAAAAATTTTATTGTGGTTGACTTCAAGTTTCACGGTGTTGTGGTCTAAAAATATGCATGGCATGATCTTAATCTTTTTGTACCTGTTGAGGACTGATTTGTGACCCAGTATGTGATCTGTTCTGGAGGATGGTCCATGTACAATCAAAAGAATGTGTATTCTGCTTTAGGAAGTCCATCTGGTCCAGTGTGTCATTCAAAACCATTGTTTCCTTGTTGCTTTTCTGCTTAGATTATCTGTCTATTGTTGTAAGTGGGGTGTTAAAGTCCCCTACTATTATTGTATGATTACCAATGAGTTTCTTTATGCTAGTTATTAATCGATTTATATATTTGGGTGCTCTCAAGTTGGAGGCATAAACATTTACTTTACAAATATTAGATCTTCTTGATGGATAGGCCTCCTAATTATGACATAATGCCTTCTTCATCTCTTGTTACAGTCTTTGGTTTATTTTTTTTTTATTTTTATTTTATTTTTTCAATATATAAAGTTTATTGTCAAATTGGCTTCCATACAACACCCAGTGCTCATCCCAAAAGGTGCCCTCTTCAATACCCATCACCCACCCTCCCCTCCCTCCCACCCCCTGTCAACCCTCAGTTTGTTCTCAGTTTTTAAGAGTCTCTTACGCTTTGGCTCTCTCCCACTCTAAACTCTTTTTTTTTTTTCCCTTCCGCTCCCCCATGGGTTTCTGTTAAGTTTCTCAGGATCCACATAAGAGTGAAAACATATGGTATCTGTCTTTCTCTGTATGGCTTATTTCACTTAGCATCACACTCTCCAGTTCCATCCACGTTGCTACAAAGGGCCATATTTCATTCTTTCTCATTGCCACGTAGTACTCCATTGTGTATATAAACCACAATTTCTTTATCCATTCATCAGTTGATGGACATTTAGGCTCTTTCCATAATTTGGCTATTGTTGAGAGTGCTGCTATAAACATTGGGGTACAAGTGCCCCTATGCATCAGTACTCGTGTATCCCTTGGGTAAATTCCTAGCAGTGCTATTGCAGGGTCATAGGGTAGGTCTATTTTTAATTTTTTGAGGAACCTCCACACTGTTTTCCAGAGTGGCTGCACCAATTTGCATTCCCACCAACAGTGCAAGAGGGTTCCCGTTTCTCCACATCCTCTCCAGCATCTATAGTCTCCTGATTTGTTCATTTTGGCCACTCTGAGTGGCATGAGGTGATATCTGAGTGTGGTTTTGATTTGTATTTCCCTGATGAGGAGCGACGCTGAGCATCTTTTCATGCGCCTGTTGGCCATCCGGATGTCTTCTTTAGAGAAGTGTCTATTCATGTTTTCTGCCCATTTCTTCACTGGGTTATTTGTTTTTTGGGTGTGGAGTTTGGTGAGCTCTGTATAGATTTTGGATACTAGCCCTTTGTCCGATATGTCATTTGCAAATATCTTTTCCTATTCCGTTGGTTGCCTTTTAGTTTTGTTGGTTGTTTCCTTTGCAGTGCAGAAGCTTTTTATCTTCATGAGGTCCCAACAGTTCATTTTTGTTTTTAATTCCCTTGCCTTTGGGGATGTGTCAAATAAGAAATTGCTACGGCTGCGGTCAGAGAGGTCTTTTCCTGCTTTCTTCTCTAGGGTTTTGATGGTTTCCTGTCTCACATTCAGGTCCTTTATCCATTTTGAGTTTATTTTTGTGAATGGTGTGAGAAAGCGGTCTAGTTTCAATCTTCTGCATGTTGCTCTCCAGTCCTCCCAGCATCATTTGTTAAAGAGACTGTCTTTTTTCCATTGGATGTTCTTTCCTGCTTTGTCAAAGATGAGTTGGCCATACGTTTGTGGGTCTAGTTCTGGGGTTTCTATTCTAATCCATTGGTCTATGTGTCTGTTTTTGTGCCAATACCATGCTGTCTTGATGATGACAGCTTTGTAGTAGAGGCTAAAGTCTGGGATTGTGATGCCTCCTGCTTTGGTCTTCTTCAAAATTACTTTGGCTATTTGGGGTCTTTTGTGGTTCCATATGAATTTTAGGATTGCTTGTTCTAGTTTCGAGAAGAATGCTGGTGCATTTTTGATTGGGATTGCATTGAATGTGTAGATACCTTTGGGTGTATTGACATTTTGACAATATTTATTTTTCCAATCCATGAGCACGGAATGTTTCTCCATTTCTTTATATCTTCTTCAATTTCCTTCATAAGCTTTCTATAGTTTTCAGCATACAGATCTTTTACATCTTTGGTTAGATTTATTCCTAGGTATTTTTTGCTTCTTGGTGCAATTGTGAATGGGATCAGTTTCTTTATTTGTCTTTCTGTTGCTTCATTATTAGTGTATAAGAATGCAACTGATTTCTGTACATTGATTTTGTATCCTGCAACTTTGCTGAATTCATGTATCGGTTCTAGCAGACTTCTGGTGGAGTCTATCAGATTTTCCATGTATAATATCATGTCATCTGCAAAAAGTGAAAGCTTGACTTCATCTTTGCCAATTTTGATGCCTTTGATTTCCTTTTGTTGTCTGTTTGCTGATGCTAGAACTTCCAACACTATGTTAAACAACAGCAGTGAGAGTGGACATCCCTGTCGTGTTCCTGATCTCAGGGAAAAAGCTCTCAGTTTTTCCCCATTGAGGATGATGTTAGCTGTGGGCTTTTCATAAATGGCTTTTATGATCTCTAAGTATGTTCCTTCTATCCCGACTCTCTCAAGGGTTTTTATTAAGAAAGGTTGCTGAATTTTGTCAAAGGCCTTTTCTGCATCGATTGACAGGATCTTATGGTTCTTATCTTTTCTTTTATTAATGTGATGTATCACATTGTTTGATTTGCGAATGTTGAACCAGCCCTGTATCCCAGGAATGAATCCCACTTGATCATGGTGAACAATTCTTTTTATATGCTGTTGAATTCGATTTGCTAGTATCTTTTGCGAATTTTTGCATCCATATTCATCAGGGATAATGGCCTGTAGTTCTCTTTTTTTATTGGGTCTCTGTCTGGTTTAGGAATCAAAGTAATACTGGCTTCATAGAATGAGTCTGGAAGTTTTCCTTCCCTTTCTATTTTTTGGAATAGCTTGAGAAGGTTAGGGATTATCTCTGCTTTAAACGTCTGGTAGAACTCCCCTGGGAAGCCATCTGGTCCTGGACTCTTATTTGTTGGGAGATTTTTGATGACTGATTCAATTTCTTCGCTGGTTATGGGTCTGTTCAAGCTTTCTATTTCTTCCTGATTGAGTTTTGGAAGAGTGTGGGTGTATAGGAATTTGTCCATTTCTTCCAGGTTGTCCAGTTTGTTGGCATATAATTTTTCATAGTATTCCCTGGTAATTGCTTCTATCTCTGAGGGATTGGTTGTAATAATTCTATTTTCATTCATGATTTTATCTCTTTGGGTGATATCCCTTTTCTTTTTGAGAAGCCTGGCTAGAGGTTTATCAATTTTGTTTATTTTTTCAAAAAAACAACTCTTGGTTTCATTGATCTGCTCTACAGTTTTTTTAGATTCTATATTGTTTATTTCTGCTCTGATTTTTATTATTTCTCTTCTTTTGCTGGATTTAGGCTGTCTTTGCTGTTCCAGTCTTTGGTTTAAAATCTACTTTTTCTTTGGGGTGCTCAGGTGGCTCAGTCATTTAAGTGTCTGACTTCACCTCAGATCATGATCTCATGGTTCATAGATTCGAGCCCTGCATTAGGCTCTGTGCTGACAGCTTGCTCAGAGTCTGGAGCCTGCTTTAGATTCTGTGTCTCTTTCTCTTTCTGTCCCTCCACTGCTCACACTCTGTCTCTCCCTGTCTCTCCAAAATAAATAAATGTAAAAAAAAAAACAAATTAAAAATAAATAAATAAAATAAAATCTAGTTTGTCTGCCATAAGCATTGCTACTTTTTCTTTTGATGTCCAATAGCATCATAGATGCCTCTCCATCCCCTCACTTTCAATCTGCAGGTGTCCTTAGGTCTAAAACAAGTTTCTTGTAGGCAGCATATAGATGGGTATTGAATTTTTTTTTTTAATTTTTCTAACGTTTATTTATTTTTGAGACAGAGAGAGACAGAGCATGAACAGGGGAGGAGCAGAGAGAGAGGGAGAGAGGGAGACACAGAGTCTGAAACAGGCTCCAGGCTCTGAGCTGTCAGCACAGAGCCCGACGCGGGGCTCGAACTCACGGACCGCGAGATCGTGACCTGAGCCGAAGTCGTCCGCTTAGCCGATTGAGCCACCCAGGCGCCCCTGAATTTTTTTTAATCTGTTCTGACACCCTTGTCACCCTGACACCCTTTGATTGGAGCATTTAGCCATTATTCAGAATGATTATTGATAGACATGAAATTAATGCCATTATGTTACCTATAAAGGTACCACTATGTTTGTATGTTTGTTTTTGTTTTTTGTTTTTTTTTTAATTTTTTTTTTCAACATTTTTTATTAATTTTTGGGACAGAGAGAGACAGAGCATGAACGGGGGAGGGGCAGAGAGAGAGGGAGACACAGAATCGGAAACAGGCTCCAGGCTCCGAGCCATCAGCCCAGAGCCTGACGCGGGGCTCGAACTCACGGACCGCGAGATCGTGACCTGGCTGAAGTCGGACGCTTAACCGACTGCGCCACCCAGGCGCCCCTGTTTTTGTTTTTTAATGCTTACTTATTTTGAGAGAGAGAGAGAGCACACACACAAGTAGAGGAGGGGCAGAGAGTGAGAGAGAGAGAGAATTCCAACCAAGTTCTGCACTGTCAGAGCCTGCCACGGGGCTTGATCTCAAGCATGAGATTATGACCTGAGCCAACATTAAGAGTTGGACAAGTAAGTGACTGAGCCACCTAGGCTCCCTTTGATACAGAAAAAATGACTATAACTAATTCTGACATTAAAGAGAATGTAATCTTCTGAGGAAATTTCTGTCTCTTGAATTTTAATGATTTTTTCCAGCAAATAAATTATGTAGAGAATGAAGGGTTAGTTGACTGTAATATATATTTCAATGACTCTAGGAGATTTTTAGTTGACACAGTTATCTTTCCTGAATTGCACACCTTTGTCAGAGACTGATTGGGAGTCCTGATTTTTAATTTGCAGATTGGAGAGCAGGGAGGAATTGTTATCAAAGCAAACATGAAGTGGAATGATGAAAGCAGACATTTCTAAAAATCAGTATATTGATTCCTAAGAAATGGAAAATACTTAGACTTGCTGATGTAATCAAATCTATCTTTTTGGCAACTTGGGTTTTCTTTCTGTTCAAAATTGAACTATCATTAAATATAAATGAGAAAAATAATATGAAGTAAATATGAAGAAACCAAAAACATAATATCCATAAAGATAATTCATTAAATAAACATATTATTCAAAAATCATGAGCATATATTTTATAATTATTTTAACAAAGCATGACAATCCTCAAATAGACCTCTACATATTCAAAAACTGTACTTATTGACTAATCTAACTACATATATAAAATTTGCATTTTAAAGAATATATCAAAGAATCTAACTTACAAAGGCTGAGGTTTCCCAAAGAAAAAGAAATTCTAATCAAGAATCAAGACTGCAACATATAAACCCTGCCTAAGCCTGCTGTCTTACAGAATTCTGACTCTAAACTGCAACATTAACTCTTACATTAACTCTTACATTAACATTACCTCTTACTCAAAAATCAGCCTGTCAGCCTGATCAATAAATTTTTGACTTGCCAGCCTCACAATATATCACATGAGCCAAATCCTTTAAACAAACAAACAAACAAACAAATAAATAAATCCAGACAAATTAAAAAAAGAAGAAAGGGAAATGGAAATGGAAGGAAAGAAAGAAAAAGGATAGAAAGAAAAGAACTCAGTAGATGGATAAATAATCAATATCAGTGTATATAGATGTAGATACATTTATTGGATAGATACCTCATTATCTTGTTTCTCCACAGATCCTAGCTAATACAATTGTATAAACTGATTCACAAATATTGCAGTAGTGATGATTTTTCTGTGTTGCCAAAATAATTACATGAGTTATCTTTTCCTAAAATCATAGAAAATAATTTGCTCGCTTCCCTTATAACATTTTCGATTATATTCACTCTCCATTGAATACCTTGCAATTGTCTAACATTTCTGAGAGAATTGTCTTTTCTCTCAATTTCTTTATAGAATTCGATCTGCTTTTATTTCACAACTTTTTATATTTGTTTAGTTATTTCTGAGTTTTTAAATAAATGTGAGTAATTTTTCACTTATGTAAATGTTTATTTAATGCTATTTATTTTATTTAATGCTATTTAATATGAGATCACAGCCTATGACAGTGCAGAGATTGCTTGGAATTCTCTCTCTCTCTCTCTCTCTCTCTGCCCCTCCTCTACTTGTATGTGCTCTCTCTCTCTCTCTCAAGATAAATAAGCATTAAAAAACAAACAGACATAGTGGCAAAAACTGAATATATGCTCAAAACTAATTTATTTAATTAAATAAACAATTGTTTTAAGGGAAATCCTTAGTAAAGTAAAAGGCTGAATATCTTTGTCCAGGAGATTTTTGCCTCTAAGTGTGTATGTGTATAAGTGGTGTGAAGATGTGGGATGGTAACTAATTATGTCAGTAACATAAGCATTTAATAAGTAAATGTAGCATGTTACAAAAGAAAGTGTCTCAATCTAACTTTTCTAAAACAAAGAAGAATATAAGTCTGTTTCCTTTCTATTACCTTGCTATATTTTTTTAACATTTAAATATTTTTCTTCTTTAAGGTAATTGGCTGTGATATATATCACTAAAATATTTTTAATATATATATCATCTTAAATATGTTTTATATTATGTCTTATTGAGTTCAGTCTTCTCCAGGTAACAAAAAATATTTCTAATTTTCAAACGCGACATTTTTTTCTTTTTTAGAGAGATGGCACAAGTGAATGAGGGACAGAAAGAGAGAGAGAGAGAGAGAGAGAGAGAGAGAGAGAGAGAATGAGAGAATCCCAGGAGGGGTAGAAGGATAGAGAGAGGGAGAGGCTCTCCCTCTTCAGGAAGTTGGGCTCACCTGAAGCGGGGCTTGAGCTCACCTGAAGCAGGGTTTGAGCTCATCCAATGTGGGACTCGAACTCATGAACCATGAGATTATGACCTGTGCCGAAGTCAGATGCTTAACAACAGCCACCCAGGCACCCTCAAACTTGACATTTTAAAAATCTCATCTTATGAAGTAAGCACATTATATTTAACCATATATGTGTATAGTTACAATATTCAACATCATCTAACCTGCCTATAAGCATACAAATTTCATATGAAGAACTTATGAATAAGTTGTTTTTTATATAAAACTTAAAATGAAAGTATAAAGAGGAGATATTTCTTTAATTTCTACATTTAAAATATCTTTTAATTGTAGGTGTTACCAGCTTTTCTTCTTTGTAATAAATTAATTAAATTAATTTTGTATTTACGTTTGTGTATATTATCCAACAACAAACCAAGTGAACATACTATTAATGTCATTTCAGTAGTTCACATATGAAGAAATGGACTCTGTAATTCTCCCAGCCTTTCTCTCATAGCAGTAAGATGATTACTTTTGTTCCAACCATTATTATTATGTTCCAGAAAGGAAAAAAAAATAGGTGGAAACTACACATGTAAAAGCTTTGAAATCTATTTCAGAAAAGCAAACCTTCATATAAATCACTAGAAGAGTTCCATTTGTGTTTATTGTTATTGATGCACTTGTTGAAAATATTGGACAACACTATTTGTACCATAGACAATTTGTAAGAAAGACTAGGAGATTTATAACTGGTTATATTACTTTCACAGTCAAACAAAATTAGGATCACTTAGTACAGGATAAGGCTTGAGTGGATGCTATAAACAATAGATTATTCCATGCCTATTCCATACACATACTAAAAATTATTAACCATCTACACTGTAAGTATACATTTTAAAGTAAACATTACCTGGGTCACCTGGCTGGCTCAGTCGGTTGAGCATCTGACTTCAGCTCTGGTTATGATCTCATGGCTGGTGAGTTCGCCGAGTCAGGCTCTGTGCTAACAGCTCAGAGCCTGGAGCCTGTTTCAGATTCTGTGTCTCCCTCTCTCTCTCTGCCCCTCCCCTGCTCACTCTGTCTCTCTCTTTCTCTCTCTGTCTCTGTCTCTGACTCTTCTCTCTCAAAATGAATTTTAAAAAATTTAAAAAAATAAACATTACCTATTTCACTACTTAATTTACATATAATATTCTGAAGTTCTATTATTAAGAGAACAAGGACTAATTTATAAGAAGTATAAACAAAAAAAGAATTAGGTTTTATAATGCAAGAATCAAAGTTGTACTGAAACAAAGTTAAACCAGTCATAAAATAAAAAGAACAAATGAATAACATCTTATATTGAAAAGTCTATGGGGGCGCCTGGGTGGCGCAGTCGGTTAAGCGTCCGACTTCAGCCAGGTCACGATCTCACGGTCCGTGAGTTCGAGCCCCGCGTCAGGCTCTGGGCTGATGGCTCAGAGCCTGGAGCCTGTTTCCGATTCTGTGTCTCCCTCTCTCTCTGTCCCTCCCCCGTTCATGCTCTGTCTCTCTCTGTCCCAAAAAATAAAATAAACGTTGAAAAAAAAAGAAAAGTCTATGAAATTAAATGCCCAGCCTATGTGCAGTAAATATGATCATCTAATCACTGCATACATCTTAAACTTGCACAATTATATATCCCAATCACATCTCAAAAAGCTGAAAAAATTAACTTTAAAAATTATACTGAAATTTCCTTGTCAATATCAGAGTTAATAATAGGCAAATTTTCATCAAATTACTCATAAAAATAAGAGACATTTGTAGATATAAATATATCAAATATTCTTGTATTATCTTACTTTTCTGATAATACACTTTAGCTATTTGTGTTAACTGGGAAAGTATAAGGATATCCACCATTTCTTGATCTTTTAATTCAAAAAAAGTTTTGATGCTAAGAAGAATTTGTTGCATATATTTTCCCTAGTAAAACTACCAAATATACTCTAAAAAAATTCAATTTTTGACTGTAATATATTAGTATTTACTCCACACTAATCTTATGATGCAGACGTATTAAAACAACAGGATAATGAAAATAACAACATCACAAGCCAATAATAATGTTATCATATTAAGTGGCAATCAAGAGTACTGTGGCAAGTCATGACAAGATGAATCAAAAAGTACAAGGTAATTTCTATACTGAGAAATTAATTATTCTTCTTTCAATTATTATCTTTCTTGTAGATTCAGAAACCTAGTGTTTTGCTTACTGCAAGTTAATTTTTGTAAAAAAAAAATCCTCCTGACATATTTATAAAACGAATGCTTTAAAGAAAAATTAAGATGCATTTTATCGTCCTCAATTTTTAGTGACAACTGAGAACAAGATAAAATGACGTATTTTCTGTGTAGGCAGAAGCATATTATTACAAACATCCATCCTCAACAATTTTTGTTTGTAATTTATACTAAGCTATGACTATTAAGCATGAAGATTTGGATTTTCACAAGTTTACTATCTATTGAATTGAAACCTTCTTTATTATATTTTAATATTTAAAAGCACCAGTAAATCTTAAACTTAATTTCATGGCCCTCTTAAATTTGCATATGGATTTTAATTATATTGATATGTATGACTTAAAGATAACTAATGAAAAAAATATTTCATGGCCCTCCTAAATTTGCATATGGGTTTTCATTATATTGATATGTAGAACTTAAAAATAACTGAAGAAAAAAATAAATACATATTACAAAATCAGGGTTATTCCTATTATTAAAACAATTCATCTAATGAAAAGAATTAGAAAATAAATGTTTCCCAAAGTTCCATTTGCTATGAAAATAAAATCAATTTTTAGTTATATGCTTTGGATACTTGGTAATGTTTATCATGTTTTAATTAATTAGGGAAAGAAAATGAAGACTATATTTCTTTCTCTCTCTCTCCTTTTTTTTTTTTTTTTTGTTTATTTTGTGTGAGAGAGAGAGACGTATGCATGTGTGTGGGAAAGAGAATCCCAAGCAGACTCTACACTGAACAGGCTCTGTGCTGTCAGAGCAGAGCCAACAGTGGGCTCGAACTCACCTAAACATGAAATCATGACCTGAGTGGAAATGAAGTTGGATGCTTAACAGATTGAGCCGCCCACGTGCCCCGTGAAGACTATATTTCAATTAGGGACATGGTTATATAACAAAAGAAAGGTCAAATACTATTATATTTGTGGTACATTGGTCCTAGAATTAAGAACTTAGCTAAAGAATTTATGAATGATTTATACAATATAAAGAAGAACCTTGGAAATTATCTACTCTAATTGCAAACTGATAAAAGTTTATTAGTGATATATTTGCTAACTTTTGTCCATTGTTGCTTTCTTTTCTATAATGTGTTCTTTAAGTGACTCTTCTATCAATAAGGCTAAAATTTAAAACATTACTGTAGCAACTAGAATGACTGCTTGTCTTTCCATTAAGATATTCCTAATAGTGCAAAGGAAATCTTTTCTATTTATGGAAAAGAGTCATTGCTGTACAAACATAAAAGAATTAGACATTTTAGGCTAGTTATCACACAATAATAATCTTAAAGAGAATAATAGTTTCTCTTCTGTTTAATTGGATATTGATGATTTTGTTCTAAATAATTTTGAGTAGTTTTACTTTTCCATGCTTGATGATTAATGAAACAATAAAAAATTATCAATGAAATGATTTGGCTTAGCATTTCTACTTTTTAAAATAATCTATAATCATTAAAGTAAATAAATCATCTTATATTTTATAATTTTTATGGACTTATTTATTTTTTGTTTTGTGTTGACTTTTTAAAGAACTTAAACAGACGTGTAGTGATATCTCATTGTGCTATTTTATTAATGCACATAACCATTCACCATTTCAAAGTGTACAAATCATTTTAGTATATTTACAAGTGCAATTATTGCCACTCTGTGATTATAGGAAATGATCATTACCAGAAAAGAAAACTCAGACTTCTTAGAAGTCAGTTCCTAGACCTCTTACACTTACTTACCCCTGGAAACCACTAATTTACTTCCTATCTCTGTGAATTTGCCTGTTCTAAACATTATATATATTGCAATTGTACAATACATGGTCTTTGGTTTTTGGCTTCTTTCACTTTAATGTTTTCAAGGTTCATCAATGTTGTAACATATATCATTCTTTTATTGGCTGGATAACAGCCCGTTGTCTTGTCACTGACACGGTTAGATTATCCAATCATCACTTTATGAATTTGCTTTCCTTTTCCGCTTTGTTACCATAATGTTGTTATAAATATGTCTTTACAGGTTTTTTCATGAACATGTTTGCAATGAACTTGGTCATATAACTACGAATGAAATTGCATGGTCAAATTATAAGTCTATATTTAATTTATCGAGGAACTTACAAAATGTTTTTCAAGTAGATATACCATATTAAATATCCACCAGCAGTGGATGAAGGATCTGATTAATCTATGTCTTTCTCCAACTTTGCTCTTGTCTATCTTCTTGGTTATAACTCTCCTACTGTGTATAATAAGACATCTCACTATGCTTTTGTTTTGTGTTATTACTTTCATGTCCTTGAAGAACTTCTATTCACATTTCTTACAGTGCAGGTCTGCTGTCAATGAGGTCTCTCAAGTTTTGCTTATCTGAAAAAGTGTTTCTTCATCACTTTCGCTGGTTATAAAATTCCAGCTTGGTGCATTTTTAAAAAATATGTTTTTCTTTAACTCTTTAATGTTTCACTTTCCTCTTTCTTGCATGGTTTCTGTTGAGAAATCTGATGTAATTCTTATCCTTGTTCCTCCAAAATTAAGATTTTTTTTTACTGTTTGACTGCTTTAAATACTTTTCTCATTGTCTTGGTTTTTCTGCAGCTTGAATATGACACACCTAGGTTTAGATGTTTACCTTTGTTACTGATTTCTTGAGCTTTCTGAATTTATTGCATGTGTATATCACAAACTTTGTAACATTATTTGTCATTATTTTTCCAGTAAATCTTCTACATTGTGTCTCTTTTGTCAGCCTAGCAGTCCTGTTAAATGTGTTATGACTTTTCACATTGCACCACAGTGCTTGGATATTCTGTTGTTTTGTTTTTTAATTATTTTTTTACTTTGTTTTCCAGTTTAGGCAATTCCTATTGACAGGTTTCCAAGCTCATTGAAGCTCACTGATTCCTTCCTTGTCTGTATCCAGTCTGCTGATAATCCTATCACTAACATTCTCCTATGTATTACCATGCTTTAATTTGCTAGCAGTTCCTTTTGTCTCACAGTTTTCATGTCTCTGCTTGTATTACTTATGTACTTTCACATGTCTATTTTTTTTCTATAGACCCTTGAGATATTAATCGTAGTTACTTTAACTTCTCTATGTGATAATCTTCTCTGTGTGATAAAGCTGGATCATATGTGGTTCCAATCTTTGCTTTGTCCCTTCAGACTGTGTTTTTACTTTCTTTTAGCACACCTTGTAATTATTTTTGTTAAAAATTGGACATGGTGTGCCAGTTAATAGGGACTAAGACAAATAGTCGTTAGTGGTTTTATGTGAATCTGGATAGAAGTCCAGCTGTGATTCATATGTACTCTAGCTTTTAATGTCACTGTTATTATTCTGCAGCTGTGTTGATGTGGAAGTAAGGTACAGAAAGAAGTGAAACCTTGTTTTCTTATCTTCTGATTAAATATCAGTCTTCTACTGGGCCTGTGTTCCTAGGCTGTGACCTTCACAAGGATTGCTCAGCTTCCTCTTCTCCTTTTGGTGAAACAGATATCTAACAAATGCTGAAACCCTTCAGGTTGGTTAAAACTGTGGTAAATTCTTTTCTCCTGTTGAGATTGCCTTTCTTATGGAAAGAGTTCTGGGTGCATTTCCACTTGGCCACATACTCCCTGCTCCTGTCACTGAGGTTACATATCGCCACCTCTTGAGGGTTTTTCTTGACTCTTCAGTGTGAGAACTGAGTGCAATTTCTGGAGGTAAAAGCAACAAAATTGTGGGTATGTCACAGGTTTGCAGGCCTCCATCTGTCACTAACTCTAATGCTAGTCAACTTGGTGCCTCCAGCAATGCCTAAAGTTACTATTTGGGTGTTTCTACTAGTTTCTAACTCCAGCTGTTTCATTCCCAGGTAAACTCACCTTAGTTTTTGAGCCTCTTTTTGCACCTGTCTCTCCAGATTTTGGGATGGCATTTTGCCCTGCAACTTCAATTTTGATGAATATTTTCAGTATGTATCTGCTTTTGTTGCTGCTGCTGTTGTTGTTGTTGTTAGGATATAAATGATGACTTCCAAGCTCTTTAAATATCAGAGCTGAAATCAGAAGTCCCACTAAATTTTTCATAAGTTTATTATGTAATTATGTGACATTTTATCACATCGATTCATATAAACAACTCCACAGTTCAGTTAAAATACTATTTTATCAACACAAAGAAGTTTTAGTTTAAAAAAAAGCTTAGTTAAAAAAACTAAAGAAAAGTGTCAATTAGTAGACAGCTTTATGATATTTAGTGATTTGCTTCATAAAGGATGAAAACAAAATACTTACCTTGAAAATCTCTTAATTATCTTGCTCTAGTATTATTGGGGAAGACAGGACAAATGTAATTTGTCACAATACATATTATTAATTAATTGAAAAAATGCATTTTGATATTTAAATTTAAATATTTAAATACAGAAGCATGATGGTGGCAAAGATCATAAATAAAACCAATGGTAAAATATATAAAAATGTTGTAATTTGTTTGGCTTTCTTGCTTTTCTTTATTCTGACCATAATGATGATTTCATAAGAGTAAGCAGCAATACCTCTGACATTTTCTTCTGTTTGTGATGAAGCAGTTTAAATCTAGAGTCATTAATCTGTGATAATATAAATCATATAAACAGAAACGTAAACATTAAGTGTATGGATTTGTTTCAAATAGAATATTATATGTGAACAATGACCATTTTAAGTCCCTGAAATTATAATTGAATTATCATTTCTTTATTTATTTAGATTGTCTCCCATTCTTTCTTTCTTTTTTTTTTTTTTTTTTTTTTTACCTCTATTTGACACTTTGCTGCCAATAAATAAATAGGCATAGTCACAAAGAAGATTGATAACTGGACTGGGAATTACCTCATTACATCTGACATTATATATCCAACAGATGGTTGACAATAATAGTTCCTTATATTCTGATTCTTTTGTTTCCTTAATATTAGATATATTCGTAAATATACAGGAAAAACATCATTTTTCTTTTAAAGGGCATGCTTTATGTTAATCTCTCACTCTCCCTGTGGAAAGACAACCTGGGAAGTAGTTTTGTTATAGAAAAGGAAGAAAGGATATAAACAAGTTGCGAATATTATACAACCATCAATCAAATAACTTCTGTAGTATGCATATGATGGGCTGATTTAATATAAAATTAAGAACAAATAATTTTTTAAGATAAGTTTACTGTTTCACTGATGCAAAAATATTTTATACTTATTTTCTGGGGAATCTTAGACAAAATAGAAAATACATTTTCTATTGTATTTATTTTTCTTGTTGATTTTCCAATGCTGTAACATGGTAAGTAGGTCATAGGCCTCCTTTCACTCACATTTTATTTTTAAATGCCATGATAATCTGTTAGCAGTCTACTTTTTGGAGCTAAAATGTATTAACTTTACTAGAAAAAAATCTAAAACAGAAAAAAAGGGTGGCATTAAGTAACCTTTCTTTCCTGAAACTGTTTTGTTCAAGGCATTTGGCACTACTATTTTTGGTGATTGCTGATTGAAGATATTGTTTAAAGTACAGAATTAAAGATTTAATATTTATTTATTTATTTATCTATTTATTATTTTTTTATATGACATTTATTCTCAAATTGGTTTCCATACAACACCCAGTGCTCATACCAACAGGTGCCCTCCTCAATGCCCAGCACCCACCCCCCATCAACCCTCAGTTTATTCTCAGTTTTTAAGAGTCTCTTATGGTTTGGCTCCCTCCCTCCCTAACTTTTTTTTTCCTCCCCTCC
This sequence comes from Panthera uncia, assembly GCF_023721935.1. Lineage (NCBI taxonomy): Eukaryota > Metazoa > Chordata > Mammalia > Carnivora > Felidae > Panthera > Panthera uncia. The sequence goes on from NW_026057576.1 coordinate 53,888,804, forward strand.
CCCATGGTCTTCAGTTAAGTTTCTCAGGATCCACATAAGAGTGAAAACATACGGTATCTGTCTTTCTCCCTATGACTTATTTCACTTAATAGCCAAATTATGGAAAGAGCCTAAATGTCCATCAAAAGATTTAAGTTTTAAAATGTGCAGGATTTTTACATAAAACATAAATTTAAGATTTTTTACTTAAAATTGACACACAGTACTTTTGTTTTTTATATATATTTTATGACTGGCTTTTATCATCTTTTTAAGTTTTCATTCTAATTACAGTGAGTTAAGATACAGTATTATATTAGTTTTGAGTATACAACATAGTGATTCAATGGTTCCATACATCACCTGGCGCTCATCACAACAAATGCATTCCCTAATCCCCACCACCTATTTAACACATCTCCTCCTCCCCACTGGTAACTTTGTTTGTTCTCTATAATCTCTTTCCTGGTTTCTCTCTTTCTTTTCTTTTTTTTTTTTTTTTTCTTTATTTGTTTTGTTTCTTAAATTCCACATAGGAGTGAAATCATATAGTATCTGTCTTTCTCTGACTTATTTAACTTAGCATTATACTCTCAACTCCATCCATTGCATTGTAAATTGCAAGATTTTATTATTTTTTATCACTGAATAGTATTCCATTGTATGTACACATATATACATAACATCTCTTCTTTATCCATACATCAGTTAATGGACACTTGGGCCGCTTCCATAACTTGGCTATTATAAATAATGCTGCTATAAACATAAGGGTGTACATATCCTTAGAATTAGTGTTTTTTAATTCTAGGTATTAATACTAAATACCTAGTAATGCAATTGATGGATCTTAGGGTAGTTTGATTTCTAACTTTTTGAGGAACCTCCATATTCTCCACAGTGCCTGAACCAGTTTGCACTCCCACCAGCAATACACAAGGGTTCCTTTTCCTCTATGTCCTTCCCAGCACCAGTCATTTCTTGTATTGTTGATTTTAGTCATTCTAAGGTGTGAGGTGATAATCTCATTGTAGTTTTGATTCGCATTTCCCTGACGGTGATGATGAACATTATTTCATGTGTCTTTTTTGGAGAAATATCTGTTCTTGTCTTCTACCCATTTATTAATTGGATTATTTGTTTTTTGGATGTTGAGTTTTATAAGTTCTTCATGTATTTTTGTATACTAACTCTTCTATCAGATATGTCCTTTGAAAATATCTTCTCCCGTTCTGTAGGTTGCCTTTTAGTTGGTTGATTGTTTCCTTTGCTGTGCAGAAACTTTTTATTTTGATGTAGTCCCAATAGTTTATTTTTACTTTTGTTTCCCTTGCCTCAGGAGATACATCTAGAAAAAATTGCTGTGGTTGTTGTCAGAGACATTACTGCCTGTATTTTCTTCTAGGATTTTTATGGCTTCATATCTCATATTTAGGTGTTTAATCCATTTTGAATTTATTTTTGTGTGTGGTTGTGTATGTGGTCCTGTTTCTTTTCTTTTTTTTTCTTTTTTTCTTTTTTCTGGATGTTGCTGTCCAGTTTTCCCAACACTTTGTAAGGACAGTCTTTTTTCCATTGGACATTCTTTCCTGCTTTTCAGAGATTAATTGACCATATAGTTATAGGTTCTTTTCTGGATTTTCCATTCTGTTCTGTTGTTCTGTGTGTCTGTTTTTGTGCCAGTACCATACTTGTTTGATTACTGCAGGTTTGCAATATAACTTGAGGTCCAGAATTGTGATAGCTCCAATTTTGCTTTTCTTTTTCAAGATTTCTTTGGCTATTGGGGGTCTTTTGTGGTTACATACAAATTTTAGGATTCTTCTAGTTCTGTGAAAAATGCTGCTGGTATTTTGATAGGGGTTTCATTAAATGTGTAGATGTCTTTGGGTAGTATAGACATTTTAATAATATTTTTTCTTTTAGTCCATGAGCATGCAATATCTTTCTATTTCTTTGTGTACTCTTCAGTTTCTTTTATCAGTGTTTTATACTTCTCAGAGTATAGGTCTTTCACCCCTTTGATTAGATTTATTCCTAGGTATTGTTATTTCTGGTGCGATTATAAATGGGATAGTCTTCTTAATATCTCTTTCTGCTGCTTCGTTATTGGTTTATGGAAATGCAACAGATTTCTATACATTGGTTTTGCATCCTGCACCTTTGCTGAATTCATTTATTAGCTCTGGCAGTTTTTTGGTGGTCTTTATGGTTTTCTATATATAGTATCATGTCATCTGCCAATAGTGAAAGTTTTATTTCTTCCTTACAGTTTGGATGCCTTTTACTTCAGACAGCATAAGCTGTCTGAATGCTCTGATTAGGACTCCAAGTACTATGTTGAATAAAAGTAGTAATAGTGGACATCCTTGTCTTCTTCCTGACCTTGTGGATAAAGCTCTATTTTTCCCCCCATTGAGGCTGATGGGTTTTTCATACAGAGCCTTTATTATGGTGACCTATGTTCCCTCTACACCTCCTCTTTGAGGATTTTTATTGGGGGTGGGTGTGTACTTTGTCAAACACTTTTTTTCTTTTTTTGCACCAATTGAAATGAATGTATGGTTCTTATTCTTTCTCTTATTGATGTGATGTATCACATTGATTAATTTGAGAATATTGATTGAAAATATTGCATACTTGCAACCCAGGAATAAATCCTACTTGATTCTGGTGTATGATATTTTTAATGTATTGTGGGATTAGTTTTGCTAGTATTTTATTGAGGATTTTTGCATCTACATTCATCAGGGATATTGGCCTGTAATTCTCTTTTTTAAGTGGTGTTTTCTCCTTTTTTAGTATCAGGATAATGCTGGCCTCAAGAATATATTTGGAAGTTTTCCTTCCTCTTCTATATTTTGGAGTAGTTTGAGAAAAATAGGTATTAAATCTTCTTTAAATATTGGGTAGAATTCACCTGTGACACCATCTGGTTGTGGACTTTTATTTGTTGGGAGTTTTTTGAACACTGATTCAATATCTTTGCTGGTAATCAATTTGCTCAAATTTTCTGTTTCTTTCTGTTTCAGTTTTTGAAGGTTATAGGAATTTATCCAGTTCTTCTAGGTTGTTCAGTTTGTTGGCATATAGTTGTTCATAATTTTCTCTTATAATAGTTGGTAATTCCATGGTGTTGTTGTTTCTCCTCTCTCACTTGTGATTTTACTTATTTGAGTCCATTTTCTCTTTCTGTCTCTCTTTCTTATAAGTCTGACTAGAGATTTTTCAAAGAATTAGCTAGTTCCATTGCTCTGTTCTATTGATTTTTTTTAGTTACTATATTATTTATTTCTGCTTTGATCTTCATTATTTCCTTCTGCTGGTTTTACGTTTTTTTTCTTGTTCACCCCCGCCCCCATCTCCTTTAGGTGTGGGATTAAGTTGTTTGAGATTTTTCTTGCTTCTTGAGGTAAGCCTCTGTTGCCATATACTTCCCTCTTAGAACTGCTTTTGCTGTATCTGAAAGGTTTTGGACCATTGTGTTATCATTTTCATTTGTTTCCATATACTTTTTGATTTCTTCTTTGATTTCCTGGATGACTCATTATTGTTGAGTATTATGTTAATTAACCTCCATGTATTTGTGGTTGTTCTGGATTTTTTCGTGTGGTTGACTTATAGTTCACAGCATTGTCAAAAAAGTTTAATGGTATGATTTCCATCTTCTTGAATTTATTGAGGCTGGTTTTGTGGGCTAATATGTGACTTATTCTGGAGAATACTCTGTGTGCACTTGAAAAAAATGTGTATTATATTGTTTTAGGATGGAATTTTCTGAATATGTCTGTTAAGTCATTTATTTCCATGTGTCATTCAAAGCCATTGTTTCCTTTGGTTTCTCTATTTAGAAGATCTGTTCATTGATGTAAATAAGGTGTTAAAGTCCCCTACTGATATTATATCAGTATTGATTAATTATTTTATGTTTTTTGTTAACTTTTTTCTGTATTTGAGTGCTTCTTTGTAGGGTGCAGAAATATTTACAATTGTTATATCTTCTTGTTGGATGTCCCCTTATCATTATGTACGTCCTTTGTTGTCTCTTGGTCCTGTCTTTGTTTTAAAGTCTGTTTTGTCTGATATAAGTATTACTACTCTGCCTTTTATTTATTTATTTATTTATTTTTTGACATCTATTTGCATGATAGATGTTTCTCCATCACCTTTCAATCTGTAAGTGTTCTTAGGTCTAAAATTAATAGCACATAGATGGGTCTTATTTTCTTATGCATTCTGTCACCCCGTGTCTTTTCACTGGAATGTTTAGTCTATTTACATTCAAAGTAACAATTGATAGATATGTACTGTGTCATTGTATTATTTGTTTTGTGGTTATTTCTAAAGATTTTCTCTGATCCTTTCTGGTCTGTTACTCTTACATGTTCCCCTTATTTTCTTTAATGATATATTTGGATTTCCTCCTCTTTATTCTGTGAACATTTATTAGTTGTTTTTGATATATGGCTACACCATTAGGTTTGTGTGTAACCTCTTCTGTGTATAACAATCTGTATTGTTAATTGTTGTTTAAGCTTAAATCCATTTTTTCTCCTCTGCCTCCCAAGTTTTAGGTATATGTTATTATATCTTATATCCTTTGTGAGTTCCTTGACTAATTATTTACCTAAATATTCATTTCTACTGCTTTGTGTCTTTTGTACTATCACTTTTGGTTTCTCCGTTCTAGTCAAAAAGCCCCTTTTAATATTCCTTATAGAGCTGGTTTATTGGTCATGAACTTCTTTAGTTGTTGTTTGTCTGGGAAACTATCTCTCCTGTCCTGAATGATAGCTTTACTTGATAGAGTATTCTTGGCTGGAGATTTTCCCCATTCATCACGTTGAATATATCATCCCAATTTAATTAAAATATGTCTTGGTGTGGGTCTGCTTTTATTGATTTTGATGGGAGTTCTCTATGCCTCCTTGCTCTGGATATCTGTTTTCTTCCCCAGATTGGGAGGTTTTCAGCAATTATTTCTTAAAATAAATTTTCTGCCCCCTTTACTCTCTGTTCCTCTTCTGGGACTCTGATAATACAAATGTTGTTATATTTGATGGAGTCACTGAGTTACCTAAGTCTATTCTTGTTTTGCATAATTAGTTTTCTGACTTTTGTTCAGCTTGATTACTTTCTATTACTCTTCTAGTTCACTAATTTATTCCTCTTCATCCTCTGTCCTGCTGTTCATTCTATCCAGCATTATTTTTTCATTTCATCTATTGAGTTCTTTATCTCTTGTATGTTACTCCTTATCTCTGTCTTCATAGTCTCACCCACTTCTCCCACTCTTCTCTTCAGTCCATTGAGTATATTTATGATCATTGCTTAAACTATCTATCAGGCATATTACTTATATCTGTTTTACTTGGATCCCTGGCTGTGGTCTTATTCTATTCTTTCATTTGGTGTAAATTTCTCTGTCTCTTCATTTTGTCTGCCTCTGTCTGTTTTTCTGTGTTAAGAAAGTCAGCTATGTCTTCTGCTCTTGCAAATAGTGACTTTATGAAGAAGAGATCCTGTAGTGCTCTGCGGTGTAGTGTTCCCTATTCACCAGAACCTGGTACTTCCGGACAGTATCGTATGTGTTTTGCTGCCACGCTGCTGTTGTGTGAGCCCCATTTCCTTTCACTTCAGTCACCCTCACTGACTGACTCTCTGCATATTGTGGGTTGTGCTTGCTCTTTGTGGCATTAGTGGCATCCAGGCAGGCCAGTTCTGAGAGGGTGTGCCAGGGGAGAGCAGGGCATCAGTGTCAGCAAAATTTGCACTGGGCCACTAGTCTTATGCCTGATCTCCCAAAGCGCTGCAGTGGCTGCGCACTGGGGGAGCCAGGGGTGTGTGGCTGAGTGTGGCATGAAGCTGGGCCCAACAACTGTGGTTTGGTGCTGCCTGATAGATGGGTGCTGCATAGCAGTTGGACACTGCATGGTAGCTAGACACAGTGTGAGGTGGCAGCTGTGCACCTGGCATCTCAGTGTGACCTGCATGAGTATTTAACAGAATTTTCCTGAACTCAGGGCCAAGGCTAGCAGGCTTGGAGTTGAGAGTCTTCAGAAGAACTTTGTGGGCATGACTGCTAGCAGATTAGGTAGCCAGTATCAATGCAGGGCTCTCCAGCAGATCACTCTGTATTTTTGGGAGGGGGGACAAGGAAAATGACATCTGCCAGCTCCCTCATTTTTGGAGAAGCCCCCACATACTTCAAAATCAGTATGAACAGATCTTTCTCCTGCTTGCCCCTGGCATTGTGTAAACTGCCATTTTTATTTTGCCTGTCCATGCAGGCTGCTATCTCTTTAAGGGCAGTGACCCAGCTATCACTGACCCTCCAGGCTGGCCCAGTGCTTAGTCAGCTGACTTTTAAAGTTCCAGGCTCCAAGTCTCTCTGGTTTTACAAACTCATAGAATTCAGCCCCACTGATTTTTAAAGCCAAACATTTTGGGGATTAGTCTTCCCCATATGAGCCCCTTGATGCAAGGGCCCATTTCTCTGCCCTCTCAAACATGTTATCTCCCTCCTCGTGTGGGCAGCCTCCCTCTGACTTTCTAAACTTCTTCACCCTTCAAATGCAGCTTCTTCTCTATATCTAGTTGTGGAGTTTGTTCTGCCAGTCTTTGGATTGCTCTACAGTTTATTGACTTGGATGTGGATGATATCTAGTTGTAAACATGGGACAGAGTGACCCAGAGTCCTCCCACTCTGTCATCTTTCCAAATTCCTTTATCATGTCTTTCCAAAATGTATGTTATTTTTTTCTAGAAATACTGTCATTTATATTGATATTTTGTAAATAAAATAACAAGTACAACTGGATTAAATAAATTTGGAATAAAACACCAATGATTCTTGATAGGTACATAAATATATATAGAAGTATATATAAATATGCTAGATATTTACCTATTAATCATGAGTATTTAGCAGGTTTTAAATGGGTTAGAATATACATAGTTAACCTACTGGTTCTTTGCAAAGTTTAAACAGAATGAAAGGAACACTTACTTTAGTAAGTAACATATTGAGCAGCTATAATTTTGCAGAACTTATTGGAGACAGAAAAACTCTATGCATTACTACAATACAGCAAACACATAAGTATATGAATATGCATATGCAGCATGCAGCAAATACTGTTTATCTGCGCAGATAAGACAAAGATCTCAAGTAGGAGTGAAGCCTTCTTTAAAAAACATAAACCAAAAAACACTGAAGGGTCAAAATAATTTCTTATCTACACTTTGTAGATGTTTCATGATAATTTAGTAGTTATATTCACACAAAGTAATTAAATATTATCAAAATATCTTTTGTGATAAAATGAATTTCTGTCTAAACTTGCAAAATTTAAATACATTGATGCTTACGTGATTAAATATATTAAAAAAGTAAAATTTACACATTTAATTCAGAGTTCAAGGTAGTATTTGATACATTCTTTGAAATGGTAAGGGAATAATTTAATAATGTGGCCTCTCTCCTTATCATAATCACAGTTGTATGTGCACTCTCTATTTAATTCTGAAAGGCTAAACTGAAATCATTTGTAAATTAATTCTGATAAAATTAGACCCTGTGAGCCAAAGATTTTCTCTGATAATAGAATAAAGTACATTTGGAGGAACTGAGTTCTTCCTAAGTTTATTTTAGCACTTTGAACAATCTAGAATTCCACAGTATGGGAGAGCAGGATCCTGGGACAAAATCTATTGAAATAAACAGCTAAATCTCCTGAGTTCATGAGAGAAGCCTGCTGTTAGGACAGGAAAGCCTTTTGAATTGGTCAAATGTACATTATTTTGTTTTTGTTTTTGTTTTTTGTTTCTTAGATATGAGGAGATTGGGGAATAAGATGAAATATATCACATCAAAAATCTTGACTTTTTCCTTTCTTTTATGTATTTATTTATTTGTCTGTTTATTTATTTCCTTCCTTTTTTCTTACTAACCTATCTTCTTCAAGGTTTTAAAAGTGATCCTTACATTGTTTATAGAAGATAAGCTGTATTACTTTGAACAGCATGGGACCCTCAACTAAATTACTCAGGCATGGCATAATCCAGAGTATTAAGATCAAATAATCAGTTAATATTTAATAACCTTGCCCAATTTATACTGTATGATTAAGAACCATAATAATTCAAATAATAAAAAAGACACCAGTGTCTAGGAAACTTAGACACATTTCTCTGGAAAGGGATATTCCAGATAAAATAATTAAATATTCACTAATCCTGCCCAGCTTTTTACTCATAATTAAAACCTAACTTATGGTTTGAATTAGTAAAATTGCAGTAATGCAGGGAATACATAATAAAACAAGTGAAAACTTACAGAAGAGTTGAATTTTCAATGAAGAAAATTCCACTTTATGAGTTGTAAATTTTACTTTTTTTACTAAGTAACGTATCTATAAATGCATGCTATAAACCATTTTAAAAAGTTAGACAAAATGCCACAGAATATTTCCTGTTCCAATTTCATCTGAATACAAACTAGATCTACCAAAACTATTTTCTTGAGATTTATTGTAATAAAGTTGCCAGATTTAGCAAATAAAAATACAGAGACCCAGTTAAATTTTAATCTCAGTTATTTAACTAGTATTAAATCAGATATTTAACTAGTACTCTTTCTTTCTTTCTTTCTTTCTCTTTTTCTTTTTCTTTCTCTCTTTCTTTTTCTTTTTCTTTCTAGTGGTATAAATATACCCATGTAATAGTTGGGGCTTACTCATCTAAAAATATATATACATTGTTTATTTGAAGTTCATATATAATTTGGCTTCTCATATTTTATCTGGCAACCCTACTTTAAAGACCTTGGATCAGATTTGTTCAGATATTGTTGAACTGGGGTTTAGGCATATTGTAATGCCTTTTAGTTACTCTAAAGATGGAGAATGTTTTGTTCATGAGATTCTCAGGTGTTACCGTTGTTCTAGTATGATTAATAGCAGTATTCTTTTATTATCAAAAATGCCCTAAAGTGAACATAAGTTGTAAATTTTATGTGATTTGATGAAAGGTAAGGAGTAAGGATATTTTTATTTCTCCTGCTCTTACAAATGTTCTGTTTCATTTTCTATTTTTGCCACTAGAAATATGGACATTACCACAAAACAGATATAAGAACCTCTGTGCTCTGCAGAGTATATTTATGTTAAAATAAAAATTGCAAAATATAAAACTAGAAACATAATTTTTAGTAGAAGTTGTCTGTTACCTGAGAAAAAAAAGACCAAAATACAGGTATTTGTGATTCGGAGAATCATTGCAGTATTATCAGCAGTATCAGTTCATACCCGGTTGAGTTCCCAGTCAATAACAAGAAATCCACATTAGTATTTTTCTTTCAAAAATCAGAGTCATGAAGATGAGATACTTGTAAAAAGGAAAATAAAAACAATTTTAATTGCCACAGCAAAATGGAATAATTGTCTGGGCTTTTATATTTGAACTGTGAAAACTTTAATTATGTTTTTAAATTTTTTCCCTCAGCATCTCATTATCTTGTCTGAATTGTGTTCATGCAAATACTGATTACATTTCTGATTTGACTGCCCCAATGTTTAGGTCCTGGCTCTTTAGCATGACTCTTTTTGTTTTCCTTATTGCTGGATTAAGCTTGCTAGAATGGATAGAAAACAGCCCACAGCTAAAAGAGAGAAAGAGGGAGGAAAAAATAAAAAAGAGAAGAAGGGGTGGGAACTGGGAGGGAGACTGAGAGAGAGGGAGAGAGAAAAAATTCCCTATACTGATCCTTGTTAAACTTAACTCTCTTCTCACCTTTAAAATATAACATTCTCTGTGGTAATAACTATATTTAAGTTACCCTCTCTCCTAATTATCTGATCTCTCTCTCTCTCCTGAACTTTTTCCATACAAATACAGACTTATCAACTATCTTTCACCTGAAACAACTCTCTCCCATATCCATTCTAGCCTTTATCTGTGTATTGCTAAATTTCTTCCTCCAAATTTACTCATCCTCTACTTCTAGTTCTGTCAGTAACTGTCACCGTAGCCAGTTATTAAACCTGGTGAATACTGCCATGATGATTCCCTCACTCATCTGTACATCCAAACTAGTATGATCTTGCACATTCTCCTTCCTCTTTCTCCAAGGCCATCAACCTTCTCTTTCCTGTACCACTCATGTAGCTTTCCATTTGGCCTGTCTATCTTGTTCTCATTCCATTCTCCTTTTTTGTTGTTGTTCTGTTTTGTTTTTCAAAATGTATAACTGTTGCAACTCTCCTGAATATAATAAAAGGCATGGAAATACTCTAAACCTGGATTAAATTAACTACTATCTGAATAAGTTTGCTGTGCTTACTGAAGGAACTTCTGGTTTCTTGGATTTTTCTCCTCCTTTGCTTCAGACAATCATGATGAAATACGTACATTTGAGCTTTCATGATTCAGTGTAGAAAGAAGTAGAGGAGAAGAACGGAATGAAAATGGTGTAAGGCTGGAAGGGCAAATTTAAGGAAAGCTGAAGAAAGAAGTGCAATATCTGCCCATAATGAAGAGGGAAGTGAAGTAAAGTGTGCTCCTCGTATGGTTTCTAAGAAGCACAGATTAACAAGTAGAATTTGTTTCAATTTAATTTAAAAAAAATTTAATGTTTATTTATTTGAGATGGAGAGAGACAGAGAAGGAGAGAGAATGAGTGAGGGAGGGGCAGAAAGAAAGAGGAAGAAAGAGAATGCCAAACAGGCTTCGTACTGTCAGCACAGAGCCCTACAAGGGGCTTGATCCCACGATCCTGAGATCGTGAACTGAGCTGAAATTAAAAGTCCTATGCTTAACTGACTGAGCCACCCAGGTGCCCCTCAATTTACTTTTAATTATTGCATGATTCCCTTAGCTGTAAATTTGTTATGAATTATATATATTATTCAAATAACATGTCAGCTCATAAGAGACTAAATGCAACATATATTATGCCTAGGTTGTCTGAAATTTTACATTTTCACTGAATAATTTGAAAAACATATTTAATACCTTTATTTATTATTTGATGTTGATCCTGTTGAGAGTCATTAAAGTGTACAAACCTATGAAAAGGCTGTAACTCAATTATTATCTTGGAGAACATTGCCTTCTGTATTCTAAGTTAACAATAAAGCTGGAACAAAATAATATATTTCTTATTTTCCTTATCTTTCTCCTTATTTCTTTTGTATACACCGTGGTAAGTCAGTTTTTTCCAGAAGAATCTTGTTTCTAGTAGATATAAATTAACGATTTCACAGTGCTTCCTTTTCAAATAAACAACTTTTGCATGTGTATTTTGAAATAGATTTCTCAATATTAATGTGGATTTTGAATATATGATGCTATATAGTCAGTAATAACAAACTTATTATTCCCGGGTTTTTTTGGTTGAACTTTTAAAAAAAAAATAAAAATAAAAACACAGGGGCACCTGGGTGGCCCAGTCAGTTAAGCATCCAGTTTTTGATTTTAGCTTATGTTTTTCCTCATGGTCATGGGATCAAGCCCCACATGGAGCTTGGCACTGATAGTGGCACCTTCTCGGGATTCTCTCTCTCTCCCTCTCTAAAATACAAAATAAAAAATAAAATTCCAACCAAAAAAACCCACAACTTTTTTTTAGATAAAATATTTTTTTGAATTTTTTATAATTTACATCCAAGTTAGTTAGCACATGGTGCAACAATGATTTTAGGAGTAGATTCCTTAAGCCCCTCATCCAGTTAGCCCATCCTCCCCAAGCACAACCCCTCCAGCAACCCTCTGTTTGTTCTTTATATTTAAGCATCTCTTATGTTTTGTCTCCCTCCCTGTTTTTATATATCACTTTTGCTTCCCTTCCCTCGTGTTCATCTGTTTTGTATCTTAAAGTCCTCAGATGAGTGAAGTCATATGATTTTTGTCTTTCTGTGACTGACTAATTTTGCTTACCATAATACCCTCTAGTTCCATCCACGTAGTTGCAAATAGCAAGATTTCATTCTTTTTGATTGCCGAGTAATACTCCATCGTATTTCTTTATCCATTCATCTTTTTTACCCATTCATCCATCGATGGACATTTGGGCTCTTTCCATACTTTGGCTATTGTTGATAGTGTTGCTATAACCATTAGGGTGCATGTGTCCCTTCAAAAATGCATACCTGTATCCCTTGGATAAATACCTAGTAGTGCAATTCCTGGGTCATAGGGTAGTTCTATTTTTAATATTTTGAGGAACCTCCATATTGTTTTCCAGAGTGGCTGCATCAGCTTGCATTCCCACCAACAATGCAAAAGAGATCCTCTTTCTCTGCATCCTCGCCAACATCTGTCGTTGCCTGAGTTGTGAATGTTAGCCATTCTGACAAGTGTAAGGTGGTATCTCATTGTGGGTTTGATTTGTATTTCCCTGATGATGAGTGATGTTGAGCATTTTTCATGTGTCAGTTGACCATCTGGATGTCTTCTTTGGAGAAGTGTCTATTCATGACTTTTGCCCATTTCCTCACTGGATTATTTGTTTTTTGGCTGTTGAGCTTGATAAATTCTCTATAGATTTTGGATACTAATCCTTTCTGGTATGTCATTTGCAAATATCTTCTCCCATTCTGTTGGTTGCCTTTTAGTTTTGCTGATTGTTTCCTTCACTGTGCAGAAGCTTTTTATCTTGATGAGGTCCCAATAGTTCGTTTTTGCTTTGGATTCCCTGGACTCCACAGATGTGTTGAGTAAGAAGTTGATTTGGCCGAGGTCAAAGAGATTTTTGCCTGCTTTCTCCTCGAGGATTTTGATGGCTTCCTGTCTTACGTTTAGGACTCTCATCCATTTTGAGTTTATTTTTGCGTATGGTGTAAGAAAGTGGTCCAGGTTCATTTTTCTGCATGGCACTGTCCAGTTTTCCCAGCACTGCTTGCTGAAGAGACTGTCTTTTTTCCATTGGATATTCCTTCCTGCTTTGTTAAAAACTACTTGGCCATATATTTGTGGGTCCATTTCTGGGTTCTCTATTCTGTTCCATTGATCTGAGTGTCTGTTTTTGTGCCAGTACCATACTGTCTTGATGATTACAGCTTTGTAATACATCTTGAAGTCTGGGCTTGTGATGCCTCCTGCTTTGGTTTTCTTTTTCAAGATTCCTTTGACTATTCAGGATCCTTTCTGGTTCCATACAAATTTTAGGATTATTTGTTCTAGCTCTGTGAAGAATGCTGGTGTTATTTTGATAGGGATTGCATTGAATATGTAGATTGCTTTGGTAATTGATATTTTAACAATATTTGTTCTTCCTATCCAGGAGCATGGAATATTTTTCCATTTCTTTGTGTCCTCTTCAAATTCTTTCATAAGCTTTCTCTACTTTTCAATGTATAGATTTTTCACCCCTTTGGTTAGGTTTATTCCTAGATATTTTATGGGTTTGGGTGCAATTTAAAATGGGATTGATTCCTTGCTTTCTCTTTCTGTTGCTTCATTATTGGTATATAGGAATGCAACTGATATCTGTGCATTGATTTTTATATCCTGTGACTTTGCTGAATTCATGGATCAGTTCTAACAGTTTTTTGGTGGAATCTTTTGGGTTTTCCATATAGAGTATCATGTCATCTGTGAGGAGTGAAAGTTTTACCTCCGCCTGTCCAATTTTGATGCCTTTTTTTTTTCTTTGTGTTTTCTGATTGCTGAGGCTAAGACTTCTAATACTATGTTGAATAACAGTGGTGAAAGTGGACATCCCTGTCTTGTTCCTGACCTTAGGCGGAAAGCTCTCAGTTTTTCCCCATTGAGGGTGATATTAGCATTGGGTCATTCATATATGGCTTTTATGATCTTGAGGTATGATCCTTCTATCCCTACTCTCTTGAGGGTTTTTATCAAGAAAGGATGCTGTATTTTGTCAAATGCTTCCTTTGCATCTATTGAGAGGTTCTTGTCCTATCTTTTATTGATGTGATGTATCACATTAATTGTTTTGTGGATATTGAGCCAGCCCTGCATCCCAGGTATAAATCCCATTTGGTCCTGGTGAATAGTTTTTTTTAATGTATTGTTGGATCCAGTTAGCTACTATCTTGTTGAGGATTTTGGCATCCATGTTCATCAGGGAAATTGGTCTATAGTTCTCCTTTTTAGTGGGGTCTCTGTCTGGTTTTGGAATCAAGGTAATGCTGGCTTCATAGAAAGAGTTTGGAAGTTTTCCTTCCATTTCTATTTTTTGGAACAGTTTCAAGAGAATAGGTGTATTTAAAGAAGGTGTACTCTTCTTAAAATATTTGGTATAATTCCCCTGGAAAGCCATCTGGCCCTAGACTCTTGTTTTTTGGGAGATTTCTTTCCTGGTTATGGGTCTGTTCAAATTTTCTGTTTCTTTTTGTTTCAGTTTTGGTAGTGTATATGTTTCTAGGAATTCGTCTATTTCTTCCAGATTGCCCATTTTACTGGTGTATAATTGCTCATAATATTCTCCTATTAATTGTTTGTATTTCTGCTCTGTTGGTTGTGATCTCCCTCTTTCATTCTTGATTTTATTTATTTGGGTCCTTTCCTTTTTCTTTTCGATCAAAGTGGCTAGGGGTTTATCGATTTTGTTAAGTCTTTCAAAGAACCAATTTCTGGTTTCATTGACCTGTTCTACTGTTTTTTTTTTTGGTTTTGATAGCATTGATTTCTGCTCTCATCTTTATTATTTCCTGTCTTCTGCTGGTTTTGGGTTTTATTTGCTGGTTTTCTTTTTTTCCAGCTCTTTAAGGTGTAAAGTTAGGTTGTATATCTGTGACCTCTCTTTCTTCTTTAGGAAGGCCTGGATTGTATATACTTCCCTCTTATTACCACCTTTGCTATGTTCCAGAGGTTTTGGGCTGTGGTGTTATTATTTTCATGGCTTCTATGTACTTTTTAATATACTCTTTAATTACTTAGCCCATTCATTTTTTAGCAGGGTGGTCATTTTTCTCCAAGTATTTGTTATCTTTTCAAAATTTTTTTTGATTGATTTAGAGTTTCACAGTGTTGTGGTCTAACAATATGCATGGTATGATCTTGATCTTTTCATACTTGTTCAGAGCTGATTTGTGTCCCAGTATGTGATCTATTCCGGGGAATGTTCCATGTGCAGTGAAGAAGAATGTGTATTCCCCTACTTTAGGATGAAACGTTCTGATATATCGGTTAAGTCCATCTGGTCCAGTGTGTTATTCAAAGCTATTGTTTCCTTGTTGATTTTTTGCTTAGATCATCTGTCCATTGTTGTAAGTGGGGCGTTGAAGTCTCCTACTGTTATGGTATTATTATCAGTGAGTATTTTTATGTTTGTAATTGATTTATATATTTGGGTGCTTCACATTTGGAGCATAAATGTTTATAATTGTTAGATCTTCTTGGTGGATAGGCCCCTTAATTTATGATATAATGCCCTTCTTCATCTCTTGTTACAGTCTTTATTTTAAAGTCTAGATTGTCTGAAATACGTTATGGAAATTGTCAAATCACTAGATTAGTTACTATGAAGTTTTAGAAAACCAGTTAATTATTTTTTCAGAAAATAATTGCTCCTTGGGCACCTGGGTGGCTCAGTCAGTTGAGCGTCTGACTACAGCTCAGGTCATATCATGGTCCATGAGTTCAAGCCCAGAATCGGACTCTGTGATGACAGTTTAGCAGCTGGAGCCTGATTCAGATTCTGTCTGTCTGTCTGTCTCTCTCTCTCTCTGTCCCTCCCCTGCTCACGTTCTCTCTCTCAAAAATGAATGAACATTACAAAATTTTTTATAAAAAAAAGAAAGAAAATAATTGCCCCTAAATGCAATACAAAGGATTTACTTACTAAGTCTTTATAAAATAATCACTGAAAGCCATTTTATAAATGAGATTTAAAACAGAAAGAGGTTGGTTACATATATAACTTCTTTTATCATTACAATATACTTCTATTAAAATTGCCAAATATAACTACTAATGATATTATAATGCCTTATAA
This sequence comes from Panthera uncia, assembly GCF_023721935.1. Lineage (NCBI taxonomy): Eukaryota > Metazoa > Chordata > Mammalia > Carnivora > Felidae > Panthera > Panthera uncia. Next base: position 53,904,744 of record NW_026057576.1, read on the forward strand.
TCAATCAACTATGTAAATTTCATCTTCTAGAAATTGTTACTATTATTGACAAAATTTTACACAAAAACATGAAAACAATGAAGTATCCAGAAGTTAAAATATTTCACACTTCTTGGTGTGTGAGTGACAATGTCATGGCTAGAATGCAGGCCTTTCCATTTCTACATTGTTGTGTTTACGTGTAGAATTTACTCCATTTAATCAAAATATTTTATTGTCTGTATTATCTTTCTTATGGGTTCAAATAATTTTCTGTCAGTTACCTTTAACAAAATGACAGAAGTTTGAGCTGACAGTATTGCATTGAATATTAGTATTTCCATAAATACAAGAAATTCAGGTGGTTTCAGGTTTTTATATAAAATCATGTGGGTATTGTCAAGCTACTTTTAGGCGTCAAGATAAATAAATGTTGGCTAAACTCTATGCAAAATTGATAGAGTAATTTATTTTCTTTTTAATTTTTTTTAATGTTTATTTATTTTTGAGACAGAGAGAGACAGAGCATGAATGGGGGAGGGTCAGAGAGAGAGGGAGACACAGAATCTGAAGCAGGCTCCAGGCTCTGAGCTGTCAGCACAGAGCCCAACACGGGGCTCGAGCCCACAGACCGTGAGATCATGACCTGAGCCGAAGTCGGACGCTTAACCGACTGAGCCACCCAGGCGCCCTGATAGAGTAATTTAATTAAACATATAGGATCCTAAATGCTGTCTCAAACATTTTGAAATTTTTTGTTTCTCAAATGCAGGTTAACATTCTACCTTATGGATACAAAGTGTGTGTCTTCTAGTCATTGACAATAATTGCAAAGAAACCAAGTAGCCCATGCAATTTATATCATGCATATATTTTATATCATAAATTATTCAAATAGATTTCTTTTGATTTGGATTATATTGTTTACAGAGTATGGAATGACATTAATTATATTCAATATCAATTGCTAATACATTTCAGATCTAGCAGTTATTTCTTTCAGATAGAAATTCAAGACATATTTTTGCTGAACTTCTAAATATGCTGCCATTACACCTCATTTTTTAAATTTGCAAATTACTTCAGAAACTTCATAACTGAAGTCTTAGAACAAGGAGAATAAAAGGAAAAATAATAAGTGTGTTTTATCTTCTTTTCTTCCCTCCTTTTCCTATATATGTTGCCCTGTGTTATTTCAGAAACAAAATGAAGCATATCTTTAAAATGTTTAAACAATAAAATTAGATGAGAAAGCTATAAATTGAATAAAGAATGAACAATAGTGTAATAAAATCTTTAGTAGTATTAATAAAATTGACAAACATTTCCTTTCCAGTATCTTTTTATATTTAAACAAAAATTTGATTTCATATTTTTATTACCCTACATAGTGATCTACATGGATATTTGATTCGCAATATTTATAAAATAATAATAAATAAGGTATGAATGGTAAAAATATAACTATTTTTGTTATTGTGTACTGAGATAAATCTCTCAAGTTTGTCTCTCCCTCTCTTGCCCATGATTTTTATAATTCTTGAGTTCTCTCTCTCTCTCTCTCTCTCTGTCTCACATGCACTCACACACACATGCACACAAATCTTCAAAATATGAATGAAAGGTAAAAGTTAAAAAAAACATGGTGAATGACTAAGAAAAAAGAAAAGTAATTATGAGTTTGAGAAAGAAAAAAGGCAGAGTGAGGATCATATACTTTTTTAAAATCAGAGGAGAAAGAATGCCACATTTTCTGAGATATTCATTTTACCGTGATGGCATTCAAAAAATGAATTTGAATTGTCAGAGTTACAACAAAATGTTTTCTTTTTTTTTTCTAAGCAGAAAATGGAATGAAAAAAGATTCCTGATAACAGTGGATGAAGATGAAAAGGCTGATGTGGTTGCTACAGGAAGAGAGAAGGTAAGAGAGTAAGCATATGATACTGAGAAATCATGAGGGATAATTTTATGGTAGGCCTGTGTATCATGTAAGGATTTCCATCTGAACAGTATTTGCAGGTTATACACCTGGGAGATACAGTTTCATTCAGCTGGACTGTGGAGAAATGGCTGACAGGGAAATAACGGGTGCTTCAGCAGATGGGTAGTCTAACCTTGCAATAGATTGACTAGAATTGGACCTTCATTCATTCTATTTCGTGGCAGATATTTATGGCACATATGATGAACGTAAGATTCTTTGCTCGTTCATCATAATGGGTTTACACATTTTAGCTTTCATATCATTATTTTTGCCTTAAGACTATAATAATACATTATTATTATGTATTTTAACTGATAAGAAATTCATAAGTCATTTTCCTACTTACAAAATGCAAACACATTGTAGAAATAACTACCGTATTGAATGGTCAGACTTAGAAAATTGCAACAGTAATAAGAAACTAAGTAGGACTTTGTCATTTGGGGTGCAGTGGAATTTGAGTAGTAAAAAGTAGTAAACAACCCCATAGCAATTCTACTAATGTGGAATACTCATATAGGCATTCTGATAATAGGGTAAGTAATATATCTTCTACCATTTTCTATGGAAAAAAATAGCCCTCTCAATAATGTTATCTGATATCGTATTGACAGTGGATATATCTATTTATTTTTAAATCAAATAAATTGAAGCATAACCCATCTCATTTCTATATAAAAATTACTTTACAAGACATTTTTCTGAGAACAGATATTGATGGTGATAACGAAGAGAAAAGTATTCGAGGGACCGCTCAGAGGAATAAAAATGTAGAATTTAAAAATTAAAAAGGAATGAACTGGGGTTATTATATTTAAAAAATAAAAATAAAAATTATAATTACAAAATATCTTCCTGAACCTCAGAATGTAGGGCATAATTAAGTAGACATTGTTTATTAGTACCACAGGATTGAAAGTTGGATTTTTTCCCCCACGGTCTTAATTTTCATTACCTCTATTTCTAAGGTGTTTTTTGTAGCACACTTTTGACTTAGTATGTTTATTTTAGAGTGAAGAGGAAATCTGGGTTTGTATAAGTTTATTTCTTCCCCATACCACAGTGAAAAGTTTGGTTGGTTCTCTCAGGCTTTCTCAAGGAGCTGAGTTCCTCCTGTTATGTGACTTTGCTTCCATTTCATAGACTGGAAGAGAGCCAGAACACAGAGTAGGCACACAGGCTCTAACTACCCAGACCTGTAAGTGACTTAAGTCCCTCTGTTCTTATTCTTTTGGCCAATCTCAATTATATGGATTTTCTAAACTACATGAGAGGCTGGAGAATAATTATTTTTATTAGCTTAGGAAGAGGCAATGAAAGTTTAACATTTAGCAATGCTTCCTTCACTCATTGTTAAACAATGTTTTGTATATATGCCCCCACCCATATAGTATGATAAATGTGCATATTATTGAAATACAAGTGAAGTTAACATTGTAAAGAACTCCAGTGTAAAGCAATCTTATATCTTCATCCTCACAGCCTGTCCTGAGATATCTTCTGCTATCTTCTCTTTCTGGACCATTAGTGTGTGTGATGATAATCAGAACCTACTTAACATTCCTTAGGTGTAAATTTGTTAGACTTCTTGAATCTTTGCCTTTCATCTAGCACACAAAGCTTAAAAGGTAAATCTTGAGAAAGAAGTAGATCCTATGTATCAGGTAGAGAATGGGGAAAAAGACATTAAAAGTAGTGGAATCAGAGATTATTCTCATGTTATTAAGTACAAAAGGACAGAAAAGCAACACAAGGTAGTCAAAATTTCCAGATATGGAAAAGATGCCTAATTCTGGAGTAACTTTACTTTGGACTCCTGATAGCTAAGTGAAGTGTCTAAATCATCTTTCAACTTGAGAGATCAGTGGGACGTTGGCAGTATGTTTTAGCCCTTATTTTAAAAAAGTACTTATTATATTTCTTTTGCCTGGATATCATGCATGTTTTTCCTTTCTAAATTAACACTTTCACAGCAGCATTCTCTCTGAACTGTTATTAAATTTTAAGAGGATAAGCACATCCATTCTGAAATATGTGTAACTGTAAGAACAAAATCTATGATGATTGCATTTTATATTTGTGAAACAGTAGATACTCAGAGTAGTCCCACTTTCTGGTTTGGGTCAAAGCTTAGAAGGTTGAGTTTCATCACAGTTAAATGCATACCAGAGGTCATGAAAATAAATAGTAAAGATGGTCTTAGAGCATATTTCTTCACAGTCTAAGCCCAACAATTTTTCTTCAATATCATTATGTTGCTATATACATATATTTTTATGTGAAAGCTTTTAAAATTGCATTTAGTTTTACTAATGAACACACATATTGTATGTTTGTGCATTCAGTCTGTTAATTTCTACTAATATTTAAGTCTCAATGTTTCCGAAATAAACAGGAAACTCATGATAACTGGGATGGTGTCATTTCTAGGGCAACATAAACTTCTATGGTTCATTGCTAATACTTAGCATAAGTGAGAATTCCTTTCATAAGTATTTTATAAACAATCATAAATGTAGGTGGTCTGGAAATTAGCTATAGCATCTTAATGTTAGGTATAAACAAAGGTATAAACTAACTAGCCAGCCGTAATTAATACCCTTTAATATTTACATCAAATGCATGGGGTGTATATGTATAAGCATGAAAGAGTAAGAAAAGTGAAAGAAGAGAAAGATTAACAGAAGAATATTTAATTAAAACTATTATGACAAATGAATAAAAATTATACATATATACACACACATATACATGATTTTTGCTAATTATGACTCCTTTAGTTTCAAGACTATTTTTGCAATATTTTATCAGGTATTTCTGAAGGATTTACATTTTTACATTTAGAATTGGAATGAAATTTCTGATACATGAATTTTTTTTTAATTTTTTTTTCAACGTTTTTTATTTATTTTTGGGACAGAGAGAGACAGAGCATGAACCGGGGAGGGGCAGAGAGAGAGGGAGACACAGAATCGGAAACAGGCTCCAGGCTCCGAGCCATCAGCCCAGAGCCTGACGCGGGGCTCGAACTCACGGACCGCGAGATCGTGACCTGGCTGAAGTCGGACGCTTAACCGACTGCGCCACCCAGGCGCCCCACTGATACATGAATTTTAATAAATTTTGAATATTTCCAAACACAAAGTTTTATTTTAACTCTTGAGATTTCCTGAAATATGTGTTTTGAGGGATGTTGAAGAGGAAAACAGCAATAAGATCATGTTTTCCTTTAAATATGACAATAAGACCTAGAATTAAAACTATGCTTGTTGTAAATATGAATCAACATTCTATATTTAGACATTCCCTTTTCACTTTACAGGACAATCCCTTAGAAAGAATTATCTGTAGAATCCAGTGAATCTGTCACCCAATCTAATGTAATCTTTTTATGAACATTTCAAATTATAACCATCTGTCTTATAGCTTTTTCAATAGGTAATCTTTTTCATTTATAACTACAGTCAAGACATAATTTGGGGGCAAAAAATGAATTAAAAATGTGCATCTGCCCCCACTCCCCTTTCTATATTTTATGCAAACTTTCTTATATTTTAATTTCAGGTTAACTGCTTTTTCACCTTTTGTGTCTTCCCTGGATTTCCCTCTGTTCTTGGTTATACTAGGGTTGTAGTACTATGGATGTTGTAAAAAAGATTCTGAGAGTAGCTTTGTGGTGAATTTAATTTAAAAGAAGGATTAGAATCTCAGATAATACTTAATAATTAAATGGTCTAATCAAATTAGTTATCTAATCTGAGATAGAATACCTTATTTTTGATATTATCAACATGAAATGTAACTATATTTATTATATAGCTGGTACTGATAAAGAGTGATGTATAAATAGCCAAGGCCATTACCATCCATGTAATTACAGTCTAATATTATACTAAGCATGTATTAACCTTAGTGAACATAATCATCACAAGCATAGATTGTTTTGATTGGTCTGAAGGAGACTTGCAGAATTATGAAAAAGTGAAATGAAAAGAATAAAAAGTTAATTGAGTAGTACATGTAAACAGATAACCACAAAGCACATAGATTTGAAACACATGATTAACAAAATTGATCTAAAGAATGTATATTCAGTATTACACCAAAAAGAGGAAGATAATGTGTTCACAGAAGTTCATATGGAATAGTTCACAAATTGTTCTTTAGACTATAAAATAAGTCTTAAAAAATACCAAAGGACTGGCTGATATAATGAAAATATGTTCTCTCAGCAGAGTAGAATTAAATGAGAAATTAAGACTAAATAGATAAATATCCCCATTGCAACTCCCAGACCAAAATTTCAATAACAACTTTATGACAATGAGCTCCCATAATAATAATATTTCATGAACATTATGATAATAAATTTAAAATTTTAGATGAAATGGAAGTCACTGAAAAAACTGATAAAAATAGAAAATATAGTCTCATATCTATTAAATAAATTAACATTTTAATTGAAATTATTCCCACAAAGTAAACTCCAGCCCCTTTTGAATTTTCCAGTGAACTATCACATATATTTAAGAAAGAAATAGCATCATGATCACAAAAAATTTACCAGGACATAAAAAAATATAGCAGAAACTTTATTTTACAAAGCCAACATTATCATGATACTAATATGTAACAAAATCATTACAAGAAAAATTAATTTTAGGCAATCCTTATCATTTTGGGGTCCCTGCTATTTATTTCTAGAAACATACTGCTATCAATGTGGTTGTTGAGCTACCTCTTAAATTGTTCATAATACTGGGATGTTCAAACTTGTTAGGGGCCCGATTCCAAAGACTTTGTCTTTGTATGCCTTTTAATGAAATATGGAAAAACAATTTCACATAGATGACATTATGTACCTATAAGAAATTATCTGGACAAAATAATTTTTCTGTTATTTGCTGAAAGTGAATCATGTTGAGTACAGTGTTACAAAAAATGTTCTGGTAACTTACTGACATTGACAATTTTATGAAATTCAATTATCCTTGAATTTTATATGCAATTATATTACAAATGAAAAAAAAAACTTTATTTTTCTTTCCTGAAAGGAGTGTTAAGTACAAATTAGTTACAGCAGGGATTCTCTTTTACAACTCATTACAATCTGCTCAACTCACTTCCTGGAGAAGTGCCTAAACTGTAGCTTAAGAATTACACACTTGGAAAATTCTTGTTTGCTATAATAGATACACAAAAGTGTTATGAACCAACAGCGCTGAAAATTATTAGAGTGTATTATCTTGTTCTTTTGTCACCTATGGTTTAATTGATGCCTATCATTTGTTTAATTACTGTATTTAAAACATATCTGTAGTTGGCTCTAACCTACATATTATTCTATCCTTTCACTTTTCTGGTTCCACATAATGATAATGCTGCTAACAGCAAGCTGTCTATTTGGTGTATTTTTAGAAAGAAAAATTAGAATATAGGTAGATCTGTGTATACACTAGAGTTGATCTTAATGCAATGACTAAACAAAAATATAAAGATCTCGCATATAGATTTTAAATGAATATAAAATATTCATTTATGTTCATTATAAAAATATGTCAAACTCTTTGCCTATTTGTGTATTTACCAAATAAACTAACAAACAAAAATAGACTTATGTGAAAGGCTAGGGCCTCTTTAAAAATAAGCAAAATTGAGTTGTCCAGTTTGATGTTATTATGAATTCATTCATATATTGTTCTCATAGCTACATTTTTGAGATCAGTGTCTATACAGCAAGCAGTGATAATAGCAGCACACAATAGTATGCATATTTGTATTCTTTAAAAAATAATTTCCATGTTCCCTCTCATTTCATTATCATTAAAAGACAGAATAAACCTCATAATCTATAGAGTCAAGGATTCAAACCTAAAGGTTACATATAGCACGTTTGAAAAATTAAAATCTGAGATTGAAAGTAAAAGAAATATATATGAGCATGTGTGTACAACATACACACATACACAAAGCACATTATTTAGTTTCAGTTTTGTCGTGAGAAGCCCTCACTATTCAGAAGGAAGTGGGGGGAAGTACTTTGTATTATTAATCATGGAGCAGAATGTAGAAATAGTAAGACTTGAATCAAAATTTAGCAGACTTTGGTTGGAAAATTAGCGCATAGTAAGGGAGTAAGGGAAATAGTTTGGAGATAAGATCTAGAAAAATCACCATGAAGAATATTTGGTAATTAAGGATATTTTATAAGAAATATGGCCTGACTTCTCTATATGTGCTGAGATTGTGCCTTAGGAAATTTTAATTGGATAGTGTTCAACTTTTCTCTCTTCCTGTCTCTCTTTAAGTTCTATTATATGTTAATATATCAATATATCATAATATATGATATTGATCATATAATATATCATATAATATATCAATTGATTTATATTGATACATTGATATTGATATCTATATTTCAATAAACCTCCTATTTCTCTAGTAAACTGAATAGACATAAATTCTCTACCAAATATTTCCTAATGACTGATCAAGACTTTGCAGCCCCTGAAAAGGAACTGTCTCTACTTGTTTTCTTAACTGAAGTCTCCAACCCAGATACTGCTGGAAAAATATCCATGAAAACAAAGATACATTGGCTTCTTTGATTTTAACACTCAAATAGCATTAAAGTTATTCAGTACAGGAAAACAATTTGGTCAGATTGAATCAAGCAAAGCTTCTTTCTAAAATATTCAAATATACTTCTTCAAGTGTGAAAGCCTAAGAAAATGTTACTAGAAAAGTCTTCTGGAAATATTTTTTTTTTCCAACGTTTATTTATTTATTTATTTTTTTATTTTTTGGGACAGAGAGAGACAGAGCATGAACGGGGGAGGGACAGAGAGAGAGGGAGACACAGAATCGGAAACAGGCTCCAGGCTCCGAGCCATCAGCCCAGAGCCCGACGCGGGGCTCGAACTCACGGACCGTGAGATCGTGACCTGGCTGAAGTCGGACGCTCAACCGACTGCGCCCCAGGCGCCCCTGGAAATATTTTTTTTAACTGCTGACCTGATCTGGTCTGCTAAGAATTAACTCACATTGTAATTAGATATCATTATTTTCATATTCTATCAGATTTCATTATCTAATATTTGATTTAATATTTTAAGGTCTATTTTCTGAAGTGAAATGTTTAACTTCTATGATACTCTTGCTCAAATACACTTTCAGGCTATACAGCCGTTGGAGAATAAGCTATAAAAATTTACACTGCCTCTTAAAATACAATATTTTCTATAATTATTTATCTTTTGCTTGTTGGTTTTTTATATTTCATCCATAGTACCCTTGTGGTTTAATTATAGCTTGGGTGATTAATTTTTTTCTAGTTATCTGTAATTTTTCTCTTTAATTCATGGTTGATTCTTTTTCTTGAAATCTGTTACAAACATCTGCTAATCTCTATTATACTAGACCAGAGGCTAGCAATTGTTTTCTATAAAGGTCTAGAGAGTAAATATGTTAGGATTTCTGGGCTTTACTTTCTCTGCTTTACTACTCAGCTCTGCTCTTTTAGCACAAATGTAGCCATACGTGAATGATCATGGCTATGCTCCAATGTAACTTGATTAACAAAGACCTGCAGTGAGCCAGACTTGGCCTGTGGTCCCTAATATGCCCACCCTGTGCTAGATTTGCATGCATCATAAAGTTTTTCATATGAAATGCTCTAATGTTCACATTAACTCAGTTTTAAATTTCCTTCATTTTCCCTTTCTACCATTGCTGGTGTTTTATATTTCAGACTTTATGCATTTTTTAAAAAAATCAAACCTGGGGCACCTGGGTGGCTCAGTCTGTTAAAGGTCCCACTTTGGCTAAGGTTATGATCTCATGGTTTGTGAGTTCAAGCCCCATATCAGTCTCTGTGCTGACAGCTCAGAGCCTGGAGCCTGCTCCAGAATCTGTGACTACCTCTCTCTCTGCCCCTCCCCTGCTCATGCTCCTATCTCTCTCTGTCTCTCAAAAACTAAATAAGTGTTTTTTTTTAAATAAAAATCATTCCTACCTAAAATTTTCCTGTATTATACATACGTATACCTTGATACCACAGCTTTCATAAAACCACTTTTGTTCTATGAGTGGATGCCAAATTATCGTTGCTTAGGGAGGGATTCATGCGAGGGACATCCTAATTTAGTCATTGCTAAAGTCCCTCCCAAGTGTTTTTCTTTTATAGAGAGAAGAATACAACATTATAAAGAGCCAGGTGTGAGGAAGTGGGGAGAAATCTGTGTGAACAAAGAGTAGATTTGAGAGTGATTTACCCTGAGGCCAGCCCATCTTTCAGGAGAGGTCCTTAAGGAGAATGCATGCTGGTCTAGGCTAAAGGTGGGCTGGTGGGCCAAAGATGATGGCTGGGGAGGACAGAATTCCAGTCAGAGTTTGGTTGCCAAGCATTTTGTTCCACTTGATCAGTGGGAATGCATTTTGTTCCTGTTGATCAGTGGAAACAATCAGTGGAGCTAATCATTTATGAGGCAAAGAATAGGAATCTGGAAGGTCTGTGTTTGGCCTTGTCATAGGGAACAAGGAGTTTTATGTCATCCCTGTCTAATTCACATAAGAATGATGGTTCTCTGTAGTAAACCATTTTCTGGAACACAATGAGTAGAGGGATTTCCTAACCTTCACTGTTTTCCAGGATCACAGTGTTCAAGTAAAGTTCAACAAACTTTGTATTTCTGAAAAAATACAAAATATCCTATGTTCATTGGAATCTAATCTTTTTTAAAAAATGTTTATTTTTGAGAGAGAGAGAGAGAAAGAGAGAGAGACCACACAAGAGGAGGAGCATCTGAGAGGGAAGGAGACAGAGGATCTGAAGTGGGCTCTGCACTGATAGCACAGAGCCTGATATGGGGCTCAAACTCATGAACTGTGAGACCATGGCCTGAGCCAAAGTCTGATGCCTAACTGACTGAGACACCCAGGCACCCCTGGAATCTAATCTTTTTTTTTTAATGGTTTTTTTTAACATTTATTTATTTATTTTTGAGAGATAGAGACAGACAGAGCACAAGCGGGGAATGACAGAGAGAGAAGGAGACACAGACTCCTAAGCAGGCTCCAGGCTCCGAGCTGTCAGCACAGAGCCCGACATAGGTCTTGAACCCACAAACGGCGAGGTCATGACCTGAGCCAAAGTCGGACACCCAACCGACTGAGCCACCCAGGCGCCCCACCCTGGAATCTAATCTTAAAATCAATTTTTAGATAAAGGCCTTTCTAAATACAATGAGATATAACACAAAGAATCATATAATTTTCAGATTTTAATGTACAGATCTCTAGAAGTGATCTATATTTACATCAATAGCTACTTTATATATGTAGATTCTTCAGTAACTGAATAGGATTATGTACACTGACCTACTTATTCCTTAAAGAACTGCTCATTTCTTACTTGACATTTTAGTTACAATTCAGTTCTTTATAATCATGTTCTTTTTTTCCAGTTTACTTTTAGTGGAACCACCTTGTAGTTTTACTTGTTGCAGAAAAAAATTATTTCCATTTGCTGTTGACTAAATGATTTAATGAAAAAAACACATACCAAAGCCTGTCACAATATTTAACATTCCATCTATGTTTAAATAACAAAAAGATTGGGGAAAAAAGTTTTTTTAAAATACTGTAGTTAAATTAATTGTCTTTGACCTATCTTGAAAAATTATCAATCTTCTTTAATGTTCTGTTTTCTTAATAGATCTAAATAACCTTATTTGTAAAAAGAAAATAACAAATGACTTCTCAGGATACTGTAGTTAACTATGATTCCTTGAAATTTGGCATTTGTTATCAATACAGCTATAACACCACCACTGATTATTTAGAATCTATGTATGCTCTTCATCATATCAAAGGTTGACACTTTCATTGCTTTTAATTAGTCCTGTTCTGAACACAGTAATATAGCTATTTAATTCTTATTTAGCAAACTAGAAACTCTCTAAGAGAACTGAAATACCTAATTAGGGACAGAGCTAAAATTTAAGCAGAGGTCTTTTAGAAACTAATGTTGGTGCATTATCCTTGGCACTAGTTGAAAATAGTTTTGGTGCATTTTTTTTTCCAGCCTGATTCAAGGGATAGGTTTATAATTTTATACAGCCTGCTTATACCTAAGTTCAGTAAGAAGATCCTCAGCATGTTTTGAAAAAATAAGATTAATCAAAAAAGTCAGTTTTACAGAGGTAATGTGCTAGTATTTGAGAGTTATATAATTGAATATTACGTCTCTATGTATTGGGATTTTGTGAGCTAGTAAAGGAGGCAAGAGTGTATAAGGCAATTATGGCACAAGAAGGTATTTATTGTAAAACTGACATAAACAATGTATGTGGAAGAGTCTGTATCCATCATCTTAGTTGATTCATGGTAGAAAATATAAGCACATGTTTTATAATTTCAAATTTATATATTAGGACACAATATATAACTTCTCAGAGTTTTAAAATGAATTGCCTAAGGTTATACAGCTAAAAAAATGTGTAGCCATCACTCAAATTTGTATTTTCTGTTGCAGAATTCCAGTGTTCTCTGCTATGTTGAGTTGTCACCTCACACAGATTCATAGGATGTGACAATCATTATTTTTCTATCATGTTGCGCACCCAAAGATGTGGATTATTTATTTCACAAATAATAGAAGTTATGCATTTGATATTTATCACTTCTTAGAATTAAGGAATAGGTTCACATTAGTTTTAAATGTTTCCATAAATTTGACTTAATATAGTTAGTTCCCAACCTATTTCCAATAATTTATATGATGTCTTACAGTCCGAACACTTATGGTTTTTCCATTTCCCTTTAAATACTTGTTACACATGTTCTAGCACAGCTAGATATAAATTGGCAAATTAAGCCAAGTTTCCTCATAGATAACATTAAAAATGCCTTTGAATAAAACCAGAAAATAATTTTTGAGTTATCCTTTTTGATTGTTTTAGCTGACTTATTTTAACAAAGGATTGTTAAAGGTTTCCTTGCCTTATAAAACAATTTCAAATTCAATAATCACTTCCTCTATTGTAATGGCATAATCAGGTTTGTTCTAGGTCATGGGCAAGGATAAATATCTGAAATACTTTTAACAGACTACATGAGATTTTACCCTGTTATGAAGTTAGTAAGTGAACCTGCCATAATTTCATAGATTCTGACAGAAGACAGAAGACTCTTGGTTCAGAGACAAAAGATTTTATTACGGCATAGAAAGAAGCCTGAGTTTCATGTATATAAATACTCCCTGTGCCCCTCAAAGTCCCCTGGTAGTGATACAGAGGCAGACCTAGTTGGATATTGCAAATTCAATGTTTTGTTTTGTTTTTGTCATAGTGAGGAAGCTTGATTATGAAACATCAGTGTTATGAGAAGCTGCTAGCAAACATAACCTTTGTTTAAGAGGAAGATAGTGTCTTTATTATCCTCTCAAGGAAAAATCTCCATATTTCCACTCATATCTGGCCCTAAAAGATTTTGTTTTGCTTCAATTATATGTGGCCATCCACTTTGTGCTTAAAATTCCTCAGTAAAGATGTACATGGAATCATATGTATATCTAAATACTTTGACTTCTTGGCCAGTAATCAGAAATGAGAGAAATTAGGAGATAGATGTTTTTCAGAGGTCTAGGAAAAATATATATGGGCAGACCTACAGTAGTAGTAATATAGGGTGTACTTTTAGTGTCAAAGAATTTCCTGCAAAAAAAAAAAAAGCATTGCTGCCAAATGCTAGTGAATTATGTGATCAAGATGACTTTCCCAGACATTGTCCCTGACATTGAAGCTTCTGTGCAATAACCTATGAATGAGGTAATCATTGAAGTAGAGGTGGTGGCTACGTGTGGGCTTAACCTTGAGGCATATTATTCTTTAAGGCTACTCAATTTATAAAAATTAAAAAGAAATCTACCACACAATTTACTGCCACTGATTAAAGTCCAGACTCTCAGAAGAAGACACTAAAGCTAAGAAGTCAATATTATACAGTGCCTCAAGGAGAATAAACAGCCATTTGGTGGCAACTTGATTATGTCCAATTTATTCAAATCTAGAAAAGGCATCAATATTTTGACTAGGCTTGACAGATATTCCTGGTAAGTTTGCCTTTTCCCTGAAATGCCTATGCCGGAACTAATTTCCAATGGCTCAGTGTGTCTCATTTGCTGATTTGAGATTGTTCTATAATATAACCTTATACGAAGGGACGTCCTTGACAGGAAAAACTATGTGTCAATGGGCCCATGACCATAAGCACATTTTTTACAGCATATACAACATCACATACTGGATCATCCTTGCCTTGAGTTTCCTTTGTGTGTGTGTGTGTGTGTGTGTGTGTGTGTGTGTGTGTGTGTGTGTGTATTAACCTTTTTTTCTGGTAAGAATAATTACCCAAATAAACCAAGCATAATCTAGCATTTATCCGTCTCCTCCCTTACCAAATAACATTTAATTACTTTTTGTATCATCCTATACAGTCTGGCATATCAAAAATTTTGTACACATAATTCAGTCAGCTTTTTTTATTAATGATTTCTTAAATATGAATAGACCACCAAAATTAAAGAGATATTTGAAGAAAATATAAAACATGAAAATAACAATCAGGAAAATGCATGTTGAGGCATATAAACTATATTTCTATATTTTAATAAACTAATTTGTATTTTTAGAAAGACTTTATAATATAAATTCATACATAAAGAGAGTGTGATAATAGAAAACAAAACTAAACACCATTAGAAATTAAAACAGCGTTGTTTAAAAAGAAAAACATTCCATATAACTTTGGAAGACACAGTCAATGCTCTTTCGTAAATGGAGATAAGCCCCCCCTCAACAGAAAAAAAGAAGCAAATGAAGAAAAAATGAGAGAATGGGAAAAATTGAAAGGAAGGATGAGTTGTCTATCATCTAATAGGAATTGCTGGTAGATAGAAAGGAGAAATTGTGTGAGAAGACATTATTAAAGCAACAAAGGGGAGATAATAAAGTCTCTTTAAAAATACACACACACAGGGGCACCTGGGTTGCTCAGTTGCTTAGGCCTCAGGCCCTTGATTTAGGCTCAGGTTATGATCTCACAGTTTGTGGGATGGGGCCCCATGTCAGGGCACAGAGCCTGCTTGAGATTCTCTCTCTCCCTTTCTCTCTCTGCCCCTCCCCCACTCCTGCGAGCTCTCTCTCTCTCTCAAAATAATAAATATTTTTAAAAATGTTTAAAAATAACACATGCACATACACAGAATTAAACTATTAAATATAGGTCACGCGATTCTAAGTCTTTTTTTTAATGTTTTATATATTTATGAAAGTGAGCACAAGCAGGGGAGGGTCAGAGAGAGAGGAGGACAGAGGATCTGAAACAGGCTCTGTGTTGACAGCAGTGAGCCTGATGTGGGGCTCGAACTCACAAACCACAAGATCATGAACTGAGCCGAAGCCAGAGGCTCTACTGACTGAGCCACCTAGGAGCCCATTCTACATGTCTCTGAGGAAAGTTCTGCTTTACTTACATTTGTTTTATTAGAGTAGAATTGATATACAATACAATATCCTATTAGTCTCCAGTATGCATCATGGTGTTCAATATTTTTATATATTATGAAATGGTGTTCAATATTTTTATATATTATGAAATGATTTCCACAATAAGTCTAGTTACCATTTGTTATTAGAGTATTATTGACTATACTCCCTAAACTGTACATGACATCCCCGTGATTTATTTATTTTATAACTGGCAGTTGTACATCTTAATCCCCTTCACCTATGATGCGTGCCCCCGATGCCCATCCCCTTCTGGTAACCACCAGTTTGCTCCTTGTATCTATGAGTCTGTTCCTGTTTTGTTTGTTTGGGTTCTTTTTAGATTCCACTTATGACTGGCATTTGTCTCTCTCTTACTTATTGCACCTTATAATACTCTGTAGGTCCATCTGTAGCTGTTGCAAATGTCAAGATTTAATTTTTTATGGCTGAGTAATATTCCATTGTATATATTTACCACATCTTTTTTAATCCATTCATCTATCGATTGACACTTGGGTTTCTTCTATATTGTGGCTATTGTAAATAATGTTTCAATGAATATGGGATATACATATCTCTTTGAATTGTTTTTATTTTCCCTGGATAAATACCCAGAAGAGGAATTGCTAGATGACATAGTAGTTCTATTTTTAATTTTGGTAAGGAGATTAATTTTATAAAACAACCAGCCATATTACCAAAGAAATTGTCAAAAGGAGGCAAAGCTACTCAAAGTAGTGAAATCAATGAATTATGATCCAAGAACTATGACTTCAGGCAAACAATATTTTAAAATTGAAAAGTGCAAATTCTTAATTTATACTAACTACAGTTACACTATTATACTTCTAACTTTAATTTTTCTAAGTATGATGAAGAATATTTTTTTCATTTGTTTTTGTAAAGTAGATTTTAAACGAAGGTTTGCATATTACAAAACATGAAAAGATGCAAAAATGTTTTAAAAATCTGAACCTGTTCCATTACTTAAGAATCATGATTATTTGATGAACATTAATTTGGCATATGGATTTTTATGAATATTCTTCATTAAGTGAATTGTCTTTGGTATTGTTTTTAAGCAATGTTGATTTTATTTTTTTATTTTTTCAATTAAAAAATTATATTTAGAGAAAAAGAGAGAGAAAGCATGTGTGTGGGGGGGAGGGACAAAGACAGAGGGGAGGGAGAGAATCCCAAGCAGGCTCTGCGTTGAGCTCAAGCCAACGAACCCTGTGATCATGACCTAAGCCAAAATCAAGAGTTGGACGACTGAACCACCCAGGCACCCATAGGCAGCATTAATTTTAAATTATTATGCCTTTCCTCAATCATCCCACTACATAGGAACTGATGATGGCTTGGCTTATTTACAGCCTAGTGACCCACTCAAAGCAAAAACAAAAACAAACAAAAAAAGAAAACAACAAACCAAACCAAAACAAAAAAAAAAAAAAAAACAGGTGATTAGAGCTCATTCATCAAATTTTAATTCAAGATGATCAATAAATATATTACATAACTATTGTGAAAATTCTAGACAGAATGACAGTAATCCTTCATTTTCTGCATTGATTATTTGCTGTGATCATTCTTAGTATATTATTCCTAAATATTCTCAAGATATTTCTGCCTTTACTTATGCATTATACTGGTAAAAATACCATTTCCAGAGCTAAATTGTAACTAGTGTTTATTTTCTCTCCCTTAAAGTCAAGTGCAAAGTAACTGCTGTTAATGAAACTATGAAGGACACATAATTTGCTGCCCAAATTAAAACAACACAACACAAAACAAAACAAAACACTTAAAAAAACACAGAAAAACAAAAAATATTTAATTGAAACATTCCATATACAAAACTTGAATTGATTGGTTTTCTTTCCTAAGAGAACAATAATTTATTTTAAAATTGCAGTTGAGAAATATAGTTGGCTATTTTCTCACCCAAAATTATTTTAAAATTTTAAATTATTTTAAATTTTTTAAAATATTATTTTAAAATAATATTTAATAATAATATAATTATAATAAATAATATATAAAATATAATAATAATAATAAATAATATTTAAAAATTATTTTAAATTATTTTAAATTTTTAAAAATTATTTTATAGTAATGTACTTTCCTTAAGTGATTTTTTGTATGTATAAAGGAAAAACAAATTTTAATGGCTAACAAACAGCATGAGGAGCTGAAACACAAATGGGAGAGAAACATACTTTGGAAGCTAGTATAGTTTATCAAGTAGGAGTAACAATAAATATAGAATTGTTGTAGGAGGAGAGCTCGGAACAGTTAAAGAAATATGAGTTAGGATTTTCAAAATAAAAACGAATAACATGCATTTGAAATATTTAAATTACCAAAGAAGGATAAACACATTTGGTTTTACTTTTTTTGAATGAGGACAAATTTTGATAACATCTGTTCTTTTTCTGACATTAACAGTTTTTTTTTTTCCTAATGTGCAAAGAATCTTATTTGGTATTGTGAGTCAGTGATATTAAAAAAGTGCTTGAAATTTTCTCTTTTTCCCTTTCCTCTTGTTCTTTTTATTTTAATCTCTGTCTCTGTCCCTCCCTTCCTCTCCATCTCTGCTCCTCTCTCCCCTCTCGTCAATGGTATAAAACACTTTGTTTTTATAACTTTAAGCATTATTCCAAATGTTGGATAGCATTAAATGTTTCATAATGACTTGCACATTAAATCTAATTATTGTTAGATTACTTAATTACTTTAAGTAATACTAAGAAGTAATATTTTTAGTTTTTAATGTAATGTGTATTTTGACTTAAATTAAACTGATTGGATTAGTCTTATAAAAACATAATGAAAAACAAAAAGTTCTAATTTTTTGATTATGCAAATTTCCTGCTTTATTTTTCACTTTTATTTAAATATCTGTAGAAGTGTATCTTGTAGTTTTACAGACATGAATTTAATAAAGTACACATGAACATCATTTATAAAACAGCAGAAGATATGACTCCCATGGCAATTTGCTAAACTCAATAGTATCACCTTTATTTTTTTCTTCTTCTAGTCTTTGATTTTTAAATTCAAGTATTCATTTAACACAAAAATACTTATTCAGGGCCCCCATATATAAATAGATGTTTTGTCCTATTTTAAAATAATATTTTGAAAATATTTTAACAGGTGTATCTATTTTAATATCAGTGGTCTTTTAAAATATGTATTTTTTTTTTGCTACATTAAATAGGATTTTTTTCTGTTTTAGGTAAATAGCATTTTTTATTAAAAACATTTTTTAATGTTTATTTATTTTTGAGACAGAGAGAGACAGAGTGTGAGTGGGGAAGGGGCAGAGAGAGAGGGAGACACAGAATCGGAAGCAGGCTCCAGGCTCCGAGCTGTCAGCATAGAGCCCAACACGGGGCTTGAACTCACAAACTGTGAGATCATGACCAGAGCCAAAGTCGGACACCCACCGAACTGAGCCATCCAGGCGCTCGGTAGGTAAATAGCATTTTAAATATCAGAAGTGATATAAAAAAAAACCAAAAACAAAAAAAAACAAAAACAAAAAAAAACTACCAGAACTCTTATTAAGGTTATTGGAAGTCTGACCTTGTTTTTCGTACTATTCTACGTCATCTATTTTTTAAATATTTATTTATTTTGAAAGACAGAGAGACCCAGAGAGACATAGAGAGCATGTGTGAGAGCAGAGGAGGGGCAGAGAGAAGGGAGAAAGAGAATCCCAAGCAGTCTCCTCACTGTCAGCCCAGAGTCCTATTTGGGGCTTAATCTCATGAACTGCCAGATCATGATCTGAGATCATGACCCGAGCCAAAATCAAGAGTCAGCTGTTTAACCTATTGAGCCACCCAGGCGCCCCCATAACTCTTTTTTTAAATCAATGTATAATTTCATGATCCTAAATACATAAAAATATCTTTAAAATTTGGAGACAAACATCATTTTTATTAAAATATCATAAAAATTAAATGTCCATAATAAAAAAGAGTCAATAAAATAATTTTTAGATTATTTATAATTAGTGATAATATAAATACTATAATTTGGTCAAAATAATGACAAAATTATTTGTTTTATAATACTGTGTTGAGTCTACATACACAAACTTATTTTACCTCTCCAAACTCTTTAAGAAGGTTGTATTTCTTATAATTTCATAGAATTAAAAAAAAAAAAGTCCCACTGAAAAATGCGGATGATTTATAAGATAGATATAAAACCAACTTGTTTGAAAACTCAGAATACCATGAAAGCAGCCATATTTTGAGGGGCCTGCATCCTGAACTATAGGGCAGTTCCATAAAACTCCTCATAAAACTATGCAAAAAATTGGTGCGACAGATGGAGAAAAATATTCATGAATTTCAAAGAAGTCACATGCAGATTATTGCTTGACTTTTGATATAATTATGATCTAAAAACGATTGTCATCTTATATGCTGAAATAAGAAAACTGCCAACTTAGAATTACCAGCCTTTGACAGTCAGATAAAATATCTTACAAACATAAAGAAATTAATTTTTCTTTATTTATATTCTAACACATATGAAAGTGTGTTGTTCAGAAATAAGAAATGTTCCTTTGAGTAGACCATAAATTCAATAAAATGAAAATGAAATTAATGTGAAAAAATGAAATTTAAAAAAACCAATGAGAATATTTTAGTAAATTTAAATGAATATTGATCAATATAGTAATACTAAAGTATATATTATATGACTAAATATGTTTGTCAAATAAAAATGCAAGGTGAAAATAGTCTTTTATGGCAGAAGAAAGGTGATATGAAATAAAGTGCTCTATTTTAATAGAAGTAACAGTTAAAGACCTCTAAGTCTGATAGAACCGTAAAGTGACAAAAATCCACAATTATATTGCAGGATACTAACATATATAATAACTGATGGAGCAATAGTTTTAAAAAAGTAAATGTATAGGAAATAAGAACAAGGTGCCCATAATTATGAAATGATAATCATTTTCAAGGGCATATGGAATACCTACCCAAGTTGACCATATGTTTATCCATCAAGTAATATCAATAAATTTCAAAGTACTTATATCAATGAATATATGTTCTTTAACTATAGTGGGACTGAGCTAGGTATCAATCAATAAAAAAATTAAATTAAGTAAATCCTGGGGCACCTGGGTGGCTCAATCGGTTGGGCGACCAACTTCAGCTCAGGTCATGTCTCTCCCTCTCTCTGCCCCTCCCATGCTCATGCTCTGTGTCTCTCTGTCTCTCAATAATAAATAAACGTTAAAAAAATAATAAAATAAGTAAATCCTCTCCGGAAATAATCACCTAAAATATTCCATAGGTAAAAAATAAATGGTACTTAAATTAAAAAACAAACTGAGTGATGATTAAGATATGCCATGTAAAAATTGTAGGAACCACCTAAAGCCATACAGAGAGTGATTTTTAAATTTAAATGTATATTGAAGAAAATAAACCCTGAAAATCAGTGGTCTAAAAATATAGTTTTTGAAGTTAAAAAATATATATTAAATTCAAAGAAAAGTAATGAGTATATTAATATATATAAGGGAAGAAATTAATGTGATTTAATGCTGATATACAATAGAGAAAAAAACCTAACTGTTGATTTTCTGAAAAGACTAGTGTGATTAATAAACCACTGTGAAATTCATCAAGGAAAATAAAAAAAAAACATAGAAGACACAAAGATCAATATCAGAAAAGAAAATCTGATATCACTTCAGATAAGAATAAATGTGAAAAGTAATAAAACATACAAAGTACTGTAAGAGCACAACCTATGAAGCAGACATAAGAAATAGAAAAAATAAGCAGTTGCAGAATCATTGAAGAATTAAAGCCTATAAAAAGTAAAAATTCTGGGGCACCTGAGAGGCTCATGTGGTTAAGCAGTGAACTCTTGGTTTCAGCTCAGGTCATGACCTCAATAGCTCATGGGTTTGAGACCCACATGGGGCTCTGTACTGATGGTGTGGAGCTTGCTTGGGATTCTCTGTCTCCCCTTCTTTCTGCTCCCATTCTGTGCTCCTCTCTCTCTCACTCTATCTCTCAAAATAAATAAGTAAATTTTTAAAAAGTAAAAATTCCATGGCCTCAGGCCTCACTATTTAATTCTTCCATACAATTATAGAATAAATTATAACAGTATTATGCAAATACTGCATAATTTGTTTTATGAGGTCATAGGATCTACATACTAGAGCCTGACAGGACCATTATAAGAAATGCAAATTGAAGGCCAATATCTCTTTGCATATTGATGCAGATAATACACACTCACGCACAGACACACACACACACACACACACACACACACGGAGCTATAACTTGATTTATAAAAAAGAAGACATCAATACCATGTGCATTCATGTCAGGGCTAAAATTTTAATTCAACATTTGTATCAATCAATGTTTTCTATGAAGTTCGTGTAATATAGAACTTATGTTCATTGGATGTAAGAGGTGGTAAGAACCCTTAGCAAGCTAGAAGAAGATAACCTCTTTACACAATAAAGGTAGTTTCAAATGATCTCTGGCAAAACTCAGGCTGAGGGTGAAATATTGAAAGCTTGAGAGTCAGACTGAGAAGTCAATACATACTCTCACAATGTGTATTCAACATTGTAATAGAGACCTCTGGATCTGTTTAAGATGTGGAAAAGAAAGTAAAGTTATAAACATTTAAATATGATTAAGTAAAATTGCTTTTATTCATAGATAAAATAAGAGAGTGCATTAATACAAAAACTGCACAGATACAGATTTAGCAAGGTCACAGGAATATTAGGTAAATATGCAAATATAATTTGTATTACCATACTCCAGCCCAAAAGAGAATAGGAATTAAAGAATATCATTTATGATAATATCAAAAACATCAAATGCATAGGAATAATTTTATAGTAGATGTGCAAAATAAGTCAACACTACACTCACTATAAACCATGATTGAAAAAAAATGAAGAAAATCTATTTATTGGAACAATATGCCATGCTCATATACTGGAAGAAGTTAACATTTAAAGGTGTCAGTTAAGTTGATCCATACAGCTGTAATAGGATTCAAGACAATCCTAATAAAAAATGCCGGTTATTTTGAGAGAGATTAAAATATCTTTCTAGAAATTATATAGAAATGCAGATAGCTAGAAATAATGCTTGCAGAAGGAAAACAAAGTAGAGGGGCTTAACTAATATATATTAAGACTTATTACACCACATTAATTAAAGATAATGTTAAGCGAGAAGCCTGATGTAAAAATTCTCCATGCTCTGTGGTATCTATATACCAAGTTCAATGTTGGGAAAAATCAGTCTAATGTGCCATAAGCCATTATAGTGACTACATTGTGGGAAGAGGGGATTAATAATGGTTTTTCAGGGGCCTGAGGTGGCTACTAGGATGCTGCTATTCTTCCATTTCTCTACCTGAATCATGGTTATATTAATGAGTTCACATTATGGATATACACTTATCCAATTACTTATGATTTTTGCATTTTTCCATAGGTATATTATACTTCAGTAAACATCTGTTTTAAAATGTGTATTAGATATGTCTGACTGAATTCACTTTACACATGCGAAAACTGAATCAAGCTAAATAACTTTGCAAGTTTACGGTTTATCACTGTCAAGTCTAGTATTCAATTACTTTAATTCCATCCAGTGTCTGTGTTCTTACACAAAAATTATACTTTCTCTGGTGAAAACCTGAAGCTTTTTATTTTTTTTTCTTTTTTTCAATACCCATCACCCACCCCCCCCTCCCTCCCACCCCCCATCAACCCTCAGTTTGTTCTCAGTTTTCAAGTCTCTTATGCTTTGGCTCTCTCCCACTCTAACCTCTTTTTTTTTCCTTCCCCTCCTCCATGGGTTTCTGTTAAGTTTCTCAGGATCTGCATAAGAGTGAAAACATATGGTATCTGTCTTTCTCTGTATGGTTCATTTCACTTAGCATCACACTCTCCAGTCCCATCCATGTTGCTGCAAAGGGGCATATTTCGTTCTTTCTCATTGCCGTGTAGTACTCCATTGTGTATATAAACCACAATTTCTTTATCCATTCATCAGTTGATGGACATTTCGGCTCTTTCCATAATTTGGCTATTGTTGAGAGTGCTGCTATGAACATTGGGGTACATGTGCCCCTATGCATCAGTACTCCTGTATCCCTTGGGTAAATTCCTAGCAGTGCTATTGCTGGGTCATAGGGTAGGTCTATTTTTAATTTTCTGAGGAACCTCCACACTGTTTTCCAGAGTGGCTGCACCAATTTGCATTCCCACCAACAGTGCAAGAGGGTTCCCGTTTCTCCACATCCTCTCCAGCATCTATAGTCTCCTGATTTGTTCATTTTGGCCACTCTGACTGGCGTGAGGTGATATCTGAGTGTGGTTTTGATTTGTATTTCCCTGATAAGGAGTGACGTTGAGCATCTTTTCATGTGCCTGTTGGCCATCCGGATGTCTTCTTTAGAGAAGTGTCTATTCATGTTTTCTGCCCATTTCTTCACTGGGTTATTTGTTTTTCGGGTGTGGAGTTTAAAAACCTGAAGCTTTTTAAATGGAAAAAAAAGGAAATTAACTTACTTATTTGGTG
This sequence comes from Panthera uncia, assembly GCF_023721935.1. Taxonomy (NCBI): domain Eukaryota; kingdom Metazoa; phylum Chordata; class Mammalia; order Carnivora; family Felidae; genus Panthera; species Panthera uncia. The sequence goes on from NW_026057576.1 coordinate 53,928,881, forward strand.
AGAAAGAAGAGAAAGATTAGAATTACTGGAAAGCACTAAATTCAAGAAAGAAAAAGTGGCATGTATATCTTTCACTGATCCCCACGTTAAGTCTTTCATGATAAAGGCTGAGAAAACACATTTACAAAAGTTTCCGAAGTAAGATGATTGATGGATTTAACACTGACCTAATCTCAGAGCAGTTTGTTACTTTAGGCTAAGATGAAATTCTTTTGATTTTTCATATAAGAACATCATCATTTTTCTAAGTTTTCCATTCAATTGTGTGTGTGTGCATGTGTGTGCGTGTGTGTGTGTGTGTGTGTGTGTGTATGTGTGTGTGAAGATAGTTTATAACCACTGAATATGGCTGTCAGTTTTACATGTTTATGATTGTCTGTATTCTTGCTTACTGCCTGTCTATATTGGGTGGATTATTTTATGCAAAAGTTCGCTTGAAATAGTCTAAGTCTTTCACTTTTGTCAACAATTTTATCATAATAAAGATTCATTACAATGTTTTCCTTAGATAAAAATATATGTAGTTTTTTTATACCACATTAAGTTAAAAAAGAAACGCATGCTAAGAATATATATGTTTATAACTGACAACTTCAAAACCTTAAATAAGTAAACAGAAAGTCATGATGAAAAACTGATCCAGTGACTCACAATTTGCTCTGTTTCACTATGAGTAGAATAGCTTTCTCAGCGGGTGGATATTAAGATCAGGGGGTGTTTTATACAAATTGCTACTTTTGATTCCTCCTACACACAGTGTGACTAAGTGGTGTTACCTTCCATACATTGGTTCTAAAAGAGCATAATGAATTAGTCTACTCAGTTAATGAGATGGTGTCCTCCTCCCACCTCCCCTTAAAGTTTTCCACATGAACTTAGGAAGAGCATCTAAAACTGATTTTGAGACTTAAATATCAACATTTATCAATATCTATCTATTATTAATAGAACACTGTAATGAAGATTAGAAGGTTCCAATTCTACTAGTAGCCCAAGATTATTTGTTTGACCTTGAATAGAATATATTAATAATGAGAATGATACAAATAACATCTAAATTGATGTGCTTTTTAATGCAGTGCTTATTTGTTTTAAAATTGGATGTAGCATCTCTTGGGAATTTACTTTTGTCAAACCATCTCCTCCAGACATGAATTATTTGGAAATGAATAAGAGATACTATTTTCTCTTCCTAGGAGGTAAATCTGGGAAGCCTTTGTTAAGACTTCTTCTCTCCTTCCTCATGATACCAGATCTTCAAAAGAAACTATGGCAATGGATGAGGGTTAAAATTTAGATTACTTCCAAACAAGGCTTTCAATTTAGAAATCTACGGTAATATAGACATTTTAACATATTACCCCAGAGGTTTTGGGATGGTGTAAATTGATGATTAGGTAATTGAAACTGATCAATAGATAAGAATTAGAAAGGATATCTGGAACTTCTGGATAAGATTTGTAATATTGTTTTGGACCTACAAAGGGAAAGATTAATACATCCCACCTTTTTTGTCAGAAACACAAATTCTCACCTCAAGTAACTTAGAAGTGCCAGATGTGTTTTTCCTTAATAAATGACACTTTAATAATTGGATACGATTCCATTCTATCAATATTCCAATATATTGGCCATTTATTCAATGTTTATTGGATATCTGCATTATTTTCCATTCCACCATTATAGATAGATGGTACATAGATAGATAGATAGATAGATAGATAGACAGATAGACAGATATAATTAACATCTTTGTACATATTTTCTCAGCAGAACTGATTAGATAATGAAATAATATAGAAAAAGGGGTTTTTAACATTTTTCATCTCTAATTTCGCTAAAGAACAATATATTAGACAAATTATAAATGTTTTAAATGGCAGAAGTAAAATTTAAAACTAAATATAATATTTAGAGCAGCAGATGAGAATAGAGTGTAGACTGATTTGAAAATAAACTCAATATCAGTATGTGACAGTTTTCATTATTATACAATAAGTGACTTGACTGAAAATAAATATGTAAAGATTAGTGATTATTATTTTATCCATCATGGTATAATTTCCATTTCTACTTAATAGAGGTACTATAGTAACTTGCATAAAATTTTTCCAACAATTTTTCACATTTAAAATTTTATTTGCATTTTTAATGTTCTTTATTAAATACCATGAAGCATCCAAAAATATATTAACATAACAAATCTACTAATTTCCTGAGGCAAGTAAAATTCATACTATCCCCCAATCAATGACATGTTTTTCTCTTTTAAACTTAATGTGACCATATATATGCCTTACATTTTTCATAATATTGCCATTGCTATCTATTTAATAATTAGACATTGATGAGAGTGTGCTTTCAGTTTTATAATTCTGACACAATCCAATTGTAAAGAAGACAACAAAGTTAAAAGAGGTTATTCCATTTCATGATGGCAACATAGGAAGATCATGAACTCACCTGCTCCCACAGACAAACTGTCTACAGCTATATATGGAACAATTTCCTGTTAAAAAAAAAAAAAAACACATAAAGACTGGCTGAGTGATGACTACCTATTGGACAGATGAGAAGAAAACCACGTTACAGTGGGTAAGAGAAACTGGGCACAATCTTGCAATAAAACAACTCCCAGTATTGACCTACAACTGGGAGAAAACTCAAAACCTGAAGCTTCTCCTCAAGGAGCAAAGGATTCAAACCTTAGGTCAGGCACGTCAACTTTTAAGACCTGCCCCTGAGAGATGGGCTTCCCTCCCAACATTTCACTTTGAAAACCAACAGAGCTCATGTCCTGAGACCTACAAGATGGTAGCATTCAGAGAGCCAGCTCTTAAAGCCCCTCTCTTCCACTCCTACACCTGACACACACACTCACACTTACCCACCCCAGGGCCCAGTTCAGAGGTAGCTGATCATGTCTAGATTTACAGTGAAGGAGGCTCATTTGCTTGTATTAAAGTGTCACCCTGAAGGTTGGGCATCTAATTTGGTATACACATCTGGGAGCCTGTTCCAACACTCACTGAGGGTGCAAACTAGCAGGTGCCATCTTTGCACTCTCTCTTTGCCATGTTTCAGAACACCAGTATCTTTCAGAAGGAATATTTTACATGCATCTGGTGCCTCAGTCTTTGTGGCTGCTCCCCAGGAGACACTCGTGGCTGCCTGGCTCTGAAGGTTAGGGGAGCTTTTGTTCCTTGTCCCATGGGATTGTAATAATGGGTATCACCCAGAAAGGAGCTCATACCCATCTGGCAATTTTTGTGGCTACTGCCAAGGGACAACTCTACATCACCTGCCTCTGGCAGCCAGTGGAGTCTATGCTTGTAGGTACCAGAGGACTGTAACCTACAGACAAAGATCTCTTTAATATCTAGCACCCTCCCCTCCCCCCACAGAGTGCAGCAAGAGGCAACAGACCAAGTAGTTTAGTCTTTCCGTGAAGGAGACTTATTAGTTAATCACCATGGCTGTGACCTGAGGGCCAAGCTTCTAATTAAACACACATCTAGGAGCTGACTGAAATCCTCTCCAGAGACCCCGGAGAGTAGACCCTGTTTTCCCACTCTTCTTTCACCTTGCTCCAGAGCACCATTGTCTCCTGGAGGAAAATTTTACAGGCAGCTGCTTTTTTGATTTTAATCTGGTGCCCAAGGTTTTTTTTTTCAGTTGCTACCTGAGGGATGCCCCTTGCCTGTGTACCTAGCTATGGTGACTAGAGAAGGTTGCATTCCTGAGTCCTATAGGACTGTGGCAATCAAAGAAGTGGTTCTTGGAAGGCTTCCACTCCCAGAGCACTGCGTAGACAGCAGACTGAGGCACACACCTGTCTTTCTGTGTAGGAGGCCTCTTGGCTTATTCTGGACTTTTTGACTGAGTCGGGCTTCAGGTTTGGCACACATCTAGTGGCCTACAGAGTTTTTCTCAAGGAGTGTAGGCTGTGGACACCATCTTGGCATGCTCTCTGCCTTGCTTTGGCTTGCTGATATCTCCCAGAAAAAAAACATCCACTAAGCTCTGGTTTTGTCATTGCTACCCAAGGAACACTGCCAGATTGGCTGGAAGGCAAGCCTTATACTTACAGTCCCACAGCACTATATATATATTTGCATGGTTTTAAAAGTGCTGCCTGAGAGTCTGGATATTGGAGCTAAAGTAAGCATTTCTATAATAACTTCAATCTTTCACCATTAAATGATCTGTGCACATAATTCTTCTTGCACAAAGAACTTACATATACTTCCTGAAAGAAAACTCAACTATATGTACTTCAAACTCTACGACTTCGTGGTTCTACATGATCCTCCCCATATTATTTAGAAAGAAAAAAATAGATAACTTATACACACATATATGCATAACATGTTCACACAAATATATTCACACAAATTATTCACACATGTAGGCATAAAGAGCTTTCACAGGTCAACATAGGTAATATATTATAAGCTGAATTGTATAATTTATTAGAAAGAAACCTAGGCAAGTTAACTGCCTACAAAATAACCAGTGATTTGAGATATATCTAATAACATGAACCTGGATGGAAAAGGAACATCTTCCAATCCGCCAGGCCAAGGTCTTTGCATTGCAACAACATCAGAATTGTCAAACTAACATTGTCAAATTGAAAATAACACTCATTGCTAACTTCTTTTGGATTCTCTAACCCCAGGACTCCGAAAGGCTAGACTCTCAGAAATCGCAGCTAATAGGTAACAGGCAGAGAACTTCTCCTTTATTTGGACTTTAAGCTATCCCTTTCCCTGCTCATATTCTGGAGAGGTGTAGCGCAAACTTCTCTCTTTCAGAGAGTTAAGCTAAAAGAGGCAAAATGCAGCCAATGTATAAGCATTAAACATTTTTCTATAATTTTCCCATAACAATATCTTTGGTTGAAATATATTCTGGCTCTTATAATGGAACAAGTAAAACAAGTCATTTTTCCGTGCATATGTTTTCTTTTGTTTCTGTTTTGTTTTGTTTTAGCTCATAAAAAGAATCATCAGTTTTCCTGTCCAGTATCTCCAACTCTTTGCTGCCTATAGACTGCCTACTTCTGTTAAGCCAATGCCAAAATTTTCAGGTTTTGTTATATGCAACAATCTACTTTCAGATACAAAGTTTTCTGTTGGCAGAAATTAAGTTGAACTGACCATGATACAAAATACAAAATGTTATACAGAAGTGTATTTATTTCTAGCATAAAAACTGTATGAGTAGTCTAAAGCACCAAGATTGTCAAAGAAAAAGGCTTATTCTGTGTTGTTGCCAACCAAGCTCAACTGTGACTTTTGACTCCTTGCCCAAGATTGTTCTTTAATCCCAAAATATCATGTCTATATCCCAAATAGTAGGAATGACGATGTAAAATAAAAAAACTACGGGACAGCCTCACCTCAAGGTCTGCACTCACAAAGCAGAGCCTGCTTGGGATTTTCTCTGCCCCTCACCTGCTGGTGTGTGCCTTTTCTCTCTCTCTGTCTCTCTCTCTCTCAAAATAAATAAATAAACTTCAAAAAAAGTAAGTGACCAAATGGAACATACCAGATATTCTTAGAAAAGTTTCCCTAAGTAATATTTCTATATCATTAACTGAAATTTCACTCTGTGGACTGAGATGACACAAAGGAGGACTGGAAATGATTCATTAGTCCAGCTATTCGTGTGGCCATATGATATTTAGGCCATATGATATTTAGAGTTTTTGTTGCAATGGAATAAGAGGGAATAGATACTAGTGATTGAAAAATAGTCTTTGGAGAAATGAACAACGTAATAGTATGGAGATAAGATATGGTTTCTGACTTAAGAATGAGTGTACTTGTTGTGGGTGAAGTAGTAGTAACCTATCTAATCTTGGCTGGTCCTGAATAGTGCTCAGCCTTTCTGTCACATCTAACTGCCTTCCCACCAATAATTCTGTTTTTTAATACCATTCACACAGAAAAATACATAAAATATATGTTGGAGTGCTCCCTTACCTGCAAAATAAAGCAGTGGGATTAGATCGCCTATAAATTATTCTTTTACTATCCTATGAATTTCTTTTCCAGGAGTAATGTACTTCTTTTATTATTCTAATATTCACTAAGGATTTCACAAATCAGAATACAGTTGTTGTTGTTGTTGTTGTTGTTGTTTTATCTTTAACTAAATTACACACTAGTGACCCTACCTGAAAGTTTTATGGGTTCAATAAATTTTTAATGAACAAATGTACATTATATTGTGTCTTCCTCTGGTCATAGCTAGACCAAGCCTCAGATAGAGTTTGGGTTACAAAATCCAGGATAGCATAGTTATTGTTGGACAGAGGGTAAACAGGTAATGTTAGTGGTACTGGACTCTTGAAAAAATCTGTTTTCATGGATGAGTTTTCAACCAATGATTTTTGGTAAAGTACACCTAGAAAATATGAGAGAAAAATAGGTCAAGGAAGAATTGGACTTTCTGTGAAGGATAGTAAAAGTAAATTTAAAACTAAGTGATAATAGGGGTCCCTGGGTGGCTCAGTCAGTTAAGCATCTGACAACTTCGGCTCAGGTCATGATCTCACAGTTTGTGGGTTCAAGCCTGTCAGGCTCTGTACTGACAGCGCGGAGCCAGGAGCCTGCTTCAGATTCTGTGTCTCCCTCACTCTCTGCCCCTCCCCCACTTGTGCTCTGTCTCTCTCTTTCTCTCTCAAAAATAAATAAACATTACAACTCAGGCGATGACAGATGTTGGCAAGAAAGTGGAACCCTTTTGCACTGCTGGTGGGAATGCACACTGGTACAGCCACTCTGGAGAACAGTATGGAGGTTCCTCAGAGGATTAAAAATAGGACTACCCTATGACCCAGCAATTGCCCTACTAGGTATTTATCCAAAGGATACAGGTGTGCTGTTTTTAAGGGGCACATGCACCCCAATGTTTATGGCAGTGCTATCGACAATAGACAAAGTATGGAAAGAGCTCAAATGTCCATCAATAGATGAATGAATAAAGAAGATGTGGTTTATATATACAATGGCGTATTACCTGGCAGTTAAAAAGAATGAAATCTTGCCATTTGCAACAACGTGGATGGAAGGAGAGCAAAATTAGTCAAGAAAGACAAATATCATATGACTTCAGTCATATGTGGAATGTAAGATACAAAACAGATGAACAGAAGAAGGGAAGCAAAGAAATATAAAAACAGAGAGGGGGACAAAACATAAGAGACTCTTCCTTTTTATTTATTTATTTATTTTTTATGTTGATTTGTTTTTGAGGGAGATAGAGCACAAGAATGGGAGGGGCAGGGAAAGAGGGAGACCCAGAATCTGAAACAGGCTCTGGGCTCTGAGCTGTCAGCACAGAGCCCGATATAGGGCTGGAACCCATGAACCATGTGATCATGACCTGAGCTGAAGTCGGACGCTTAACTGACTGAGCCACCCAGGCGCCCCATAAAACTCTTAAATATAAAGAACAAACTGAGGGTTGCTGGAGGAGTTGTGAGTGGGGGGATTGGCTCAATGGGCAAGGGGAATTAAGGAAGACCCTTGTTGGCATGAGCACTGGTATTATTTGTAGGGGATGAATCACTGTATTCTGCTCCTGAAATCAAGGTACTATAAGCAAATCCCCTTGGGCAGAGAAGGAAAATGCCTTTATGTCTTTTGGAGTATGAAGAAACATCTACAGTGAGCAGATAAGACAGGCTCCGAGTTAACCAAGTGAGGTTTTATCTTCCTTTAAAAAGTATAAACATAAGGTCATCCGTTCTTAGGTCTCTTGACTTTTCAATCACCATTAACTTCCAAAGTTTATTTTTTAACCAAGATTTCAGGTTCCTTTGTTTAGAAAATCCTCACTGCAAAAACATAAAGATCTTTTCTCTATTATCTCCCAGTGGTATGTGCATACACCTGTGAAACTAATCACGTCAAGTAAGGTAGGGAACATACCTGTACTGCCAGAAGTTTCTTCATCTTTTTATGTAAATCCTCTCTACTGCCTCTCCTGTTCCACCTCCAATCCCAGGAAACCTCTTAATTGCTTTTGTCACTGTTGATTATTTTGCAATTTGTGGAATTCTATTAAGTAGAATCTTAAAAGTATGTCCTACTTTTCTTGATGGAGTTATTTTCTAACAAATTTAAATAGAAGAAATTTAAGTAAATTACTTTAACTAACAGGTCTTAATAAGATGAAACAAAATTGTACCCTAGAATGAATTTTAAATCTAGTAATGAATGTGATCAAAATCCAAAGTATGACCTTAACAACCTATTACTTCACTATTACATTAAAAAAAAACTAAAGTCACGTTGTACTGAAAAAAAAAATCATCCATTTTGAATAGAGTCACATATAAATGAGAGTAAAGTTTGAGTAATTTTTCTTTCAAAGCTTATTTATGTTTAGTTAATTTCCAGTTTCTACTCCCTCAGACTTGAGTATTGAAGGAGAATTCCACCAGCTACCTCAGAAAGTAAATGACTAACATTAACTAAAAGTAAATAAATGAATAAATAAATAAATATTAAGATTTACATAGTTTGGAATACCAAATAATACTTTGACTAGCAGTACACTGAAAATATTAACTAAATTTGATCACACTTAACAGTGTTCATCCATATTTTTCAGACAATGGAAAGCACTATTAATTTTCTTCTATTTGATTTAAAATATTATAACATATACACTTGAAGTTTAATACAAAATATTTTGGAGTGAGTATAAGGGAAGGTGTATTTGGTTTACTTATAAAAAATACTTATAATTTGAGAAATTACTTAATATTAGTTTACTCACATATGGAAATGAGGGATTTGACTTGAAATTATTTCCCAAATTCCTTTTAGAAATTATTTTTATAAAAATACTTTGTAAACTCAACAATTGTGATTTTGCTGATATTTTCACATGACTAAATATCCAATAAATATCCCTTGCTATGAACATCTGAGCAAAGCCTATGCTAGCAAAATTATTGAAAAGAATGAGCTATTATCTGGATAATGTAGACCATCTTTTTTGAAATCTATGTTAAAGGCATTAGGTAGAATACATAAATGTTATGTGTCCAATGTTTCCTTCCCCCCAGAACAGGAGGGTTAAAAACAGAATAGAACTGAACTCCATTGTCATTTCCCAAAAATGACATGATATACATACACAGTTCAGTAAAGGGTGTATATCTATTGTAGTCATGATTACATAGGTATATGCGTATATCAAAACACATCAGATTTAGTGCATTAAATATAACACATGTAACTTATTGTGACTGAAATATATTATTAATATTCTTCAAGAAATAAAACAACTGAAAATACTAATTTTAATATAAGCCAGTTCCTGTTAAAACCACAATATATTACTGTTATTAAGAAGTATAAATAAATTGGGGCACCTGGGTGGCTTAGTCAGTTAAGCCTCCAACTTTGGCTCAGGTCATGAACTCATGGTCTACGAGTTCGAGCCCCGCATTGGGCTCTGTGCTGACAGCTCAGAGCCTGGACCCTGCTTCAGATTCTGTGTCTCCCTCTCTTTGTGCCCCTCCCCTGCTTGCACTCAGTCTCTCTCTCTCTCTCTCTCTCTCTCTCTCAAAAATAAATAAAAACATTAAAAAATTAAAAAAAATAAGTGTAAAGTTATTTTTTTCAACATCAAAGATCAGAGATATAAAAATATAGTTAAGATTAATATACTGGCCATTTGATTCCAATTCCTTTCTATTTTGTCATTCACAGTGCTTCACTGGGCTTTTTTTTTATCACTTGTGTAATTAGTATAATCAGTGTAATTTACTATGTTGATCTGATTTTAGGAATTTACTCTTTAGGTTATTAAATATTTATTGTTTGCATTAACGTGGCTTTCAAAGCATTGTTTGTTTGTTTGTTTAAGTGTTTATTTATTTTTCAGAGAGGGAGAGACAGAGAACAAGTGGAGGAGGGGCAGACAGAGAGGGAGACACAGAATCCAAAGCAGGCTGCAGTCTCTGAGGTTTTAGCATAGAGCCTGACTCAGGGCTCGAACTCACAAACCGTGAGATCCTAACCTGAGCTGAAGTCCGACGCTTAAATGAATGAGCTACCCAGGCGCTCCTCAAAGCTTTTTTTTTCTACAAATGAAGAAAAATGTTAACCAAATAAATCTTACTGGCTGATGTAATATACTGCATACATTATGACACTAACAAAAGGAAAATAAAGTTTATACTTTCAGAAGAATACTAGTGCTGACTCTAATCCCAAACTGACAGCAAGACTCATGGTCTAACAGTCTGGGAACTGGAGAGAAGAGCACAAGCATCTGGAATTACGTTAGTGAGACACAGTGAAGATGAAGTATCATACATTATTTTGGCTTTTAACTAAATTTATGATAATTAACATTACTAGTGGACTGCAGTATAAATAAATCCCTCTAGGATTGTGTGTGTGTGTGTGTGTGTGTGTGTGTGTATGTGTGTGTGTGTGTGTGTGTGTGTGTGTGTGTGGGAGAGAGAGAGAGAGACAGAGAGAGAGAGACATAGAGAGAGAGACAGAGAGGGAGAAAGGGAGATATTGACTGATTTTATTTTCTTTCAGGATAAGTGATGGGGTTTGGGGGTGATGGTGAGGTTCAGAGCTGACGGCCAAGAAAGAATTCTTGAAGAGGTCTTTGGTGCAAAAAGGTGATTTTATTAAAGCACTGGGACACGACCCGTGGGCAGAAAGAGCTGTGCTGGGGTTATGAAGAGTGAAGAGTGACTGATTATACCCTCAGGTAGGGAGGGGGTTGGGGAAGCAAGGTTTCCAGGACCTTGAGGGGCTAGCTGTTGTTAGGATAACATCATTTATTACTGTTTAGTAAAACATCCATCATGAATGAGACCCTTCAAATGTATATCAGGGGGTCATAAACTTGGAGTATGATTGCCAGCATATATCTTGGGGGAATTAAAATAAAGGAAGTAGGTTTACAAGATCTTGCGGGGTCAGGATAATGTTAAGGCAAGATTCCCTTTTGCATCATGGAGGCAGCTGAGCTCCTAGAGGAAGGTCACTCTGTTTCAAAGACTTATCAATGGGCTTTTGGCTAAGGGAATTTAATTTCTCATTTGCCTTAGTGTTTTCCACATCATGATGGCAAGCACTTTAACCCTTTTCCTTTGTTTTGGGTAGCCAGGAGTGTCCGAGGAATATCACACATATTTCACCTGTGTGTGTGTGTGTGTGTGTGTGTGTGTGTGTGTGTGTGTGTG
>NW_026057576.1:53940216-53945801 GCF_023721935.1 Panthera uncia
TGTGTGTGTGTGTGTGTGTGTGTGTGTGTGGGGGGGGGGGCGGGTGTTGCTAGCTGGTACTTTGCTCTCAGCTTGTATTATGCTCCCTCATCAATAACTAGTTTAGACCATCTAGTGTTCCTGGAATGACAAGAGTTTCATAATCATTTATACTAGCAAAAACCAGGACATCCTAAAGAGAAAAAGATATGACTTTATTTGAATTTTTCATAGAAAAAGACGCAACATTTTTATGTGCTAGTTGGCATTAAATAAAGTGTTTTAACAATTTTGGATCTATTATTTCTTGATTGAGCCAGTTTGGAAATAAAATGTCTATTTGATTTAAATTATCTAGCAAAATTTTTTTTTGTCAGAATGAAGTAGGAGTAGGAGTTTTTCTTCATTTGGCATGGCCCGTTTTGAAAGCTCACACTCTGTGAATGTTGATATTATTATTCGCATTCACTTGCCAAATATAGTACCTTTTATCTAAAGTGGATAATACATATTAAAATTCTTAACAGCTGTGTGAATTTTAGCAAAAGCAGCCATAATGTGACAATCAAACAATATAGTGTACAATCCAGTCTTTTAAATTCATTTTCTTGTCAAACACTGGGTGACATATGTGTCATATATGCACATTTTGTTTTAAGAAATGTTTGGGGTTTGTAATCTAAGCACTGGATTTGCCATGTGTAGATTCAAGAAATTTGAGGTTACACTCTCAACTGATGTGAATTTGATTAATTTTTATTGTTTTTTTCTAATTGTAATAATTGAATGAGAAAGTAACTTCTTCAAGGTCCTTCAGAAAATGCTTTAAAATATGTTTGCTCCATTTTAAAAAGATAATAAATATTGTAACTTTTGTTATTGTTGTTGCCTTAACATTTTCACATTCTGGGACCATTTACTAAACCTTGCTATAAAAGTCAGCAGAAGTGATTGATATATGTCAAATGTATTAGGTTTAATTTTCTATAAAGTAGTGTTTCTTTAACCTCTGGAAGATCTTGTTAATATGTCCATTCCTATTTAATAATTCAAAGATGGGACCTAAAATTCTTCGTTTCTAACAAACTCTCAATCCTATGGTCTTGATGCATAGATCTTATATTTACTAACAGTATTACAGAAAGCAATTCTTATAAAAATATTTCTACAGTGGTATATCCCTGTGAGACAACCAAAATATGTGTCACTTAAGGAATTACAAACAATGGTCATTTGTAGAAAGTTTTTGTTTTGTTTTGTTTTGTTTTTACTTAGTAATGAAATTAAAAATAAAAATGTTAAAAGACAACTTTCCTTTGAGTTTTGGAAGAGATGTTCATGTGTATATTATTAATTTTGGTCACTGATGACAGGACCCACTAGACCTCTTCAACATGAAGGCAAAGACAGATGGAAAGAATTTTATCCACTTGCCTAACCAAGTTATTACTTCAGAAAGAACACAGATTTTAACTCAGTGGATGGAAGTTTGTTGTTCTGAATTCTTTTCTTCATTCCTTTAATGATATATTTGCCTCATCTAATATTTATCTTCAAGCTATGTTATTATCTCATAATCTGCCAGTTTGGGGTTCTCTCATATAACTAGAGAATGTGGTAGAAATTTTGTCTCGTTGACATATGTTAAGTTGAAAGATGTTTATATGGCATGTCTGTACCTCATGTCATTTACTTATTAGGAATGTGTTTTTTATTTTCCATTAATTAATATATGTATACATTTTCCCATATTTGGCAGGAACTGGAGACTTTACCTTTGAAGATTCTAATTCCCCAGTGTCTACAGGGATGGGGCTCCCTGTTCTTCTAATCTTTCTCTATTTCATTTATCAGGTGATCATGGATGCTTCAATTTACTTTATACTGAACCATTTTTAAAGATTAACTGCTTAGAGTTTTCTATTTATACTGTGTAAAATTTCAGCGTGGAGAGTGAGTCATGATTGCTTACATATTACCGCTGATGACTCAAATTTTCATCTATTTTTAATGGCTGTGTATGCATAGACAGTATGTTAAATACTATGTTCCTTTATTTAACTTGGTGCTAGTCACCCAGTTGAAGTGAACTCACTCAAGTCTAGTTCTCTTGAGTATTATGTTATGTAAATAATGTGTCATATATCTGTTGCTCCAAGAATGTAAACAACTAGGTTCTGCAAGATTATTCTACACAAAGAAGATAAACGGAATGACAGTGTTTTTCTGAGTATATTCAATGTATTTTCTATGGAATTTTGTTTTTATAAGCAGATAGAGAGTAGGGGTAATTATACAGAATATCTGTATCTTTTAAAGCATAAAGAACTGCCTTTGAAAATAAGTGTCTTACTGCAACAATAAAATTTTCATAATTAAACATGTTATTTAATAGATTGGAGCTAGTTCCTCAATCTCTATATTTTTATGTGTCATAACTAAAATGGTTTTTAGTCTTAGAGGAAAAAAATCAGAGACAGAGAAAGGGCTTACTGAAGGAAAATTGGTCTAGAAAGAAAAATATGACTAACTCTGTCATACAAAATACAAAACAAAATTGATAAAAGTATACTAGTAAAAAAATGAAATATCTAGCTCAATTAATTTTGTTCTAATGTATAAACATATTGTTATAGATTATTAAAGTAAGGTCTCAATACTCAAAGACATAGCAGTTTATGAGTGAAAAGAAGACAATATTATAAAACACAGTAATACAATCTAGCCTTACACAAGGGCCATAAGTATCTGTTTTGCCCTCAGTTTCCATACTTTGTTTTCAAGGATTTTTGTAGCTTTATATCATTTAACATGGGGCAAATCTTAATACAATTGACTCCTGAAAAAATGTGGGGATGAGGAATGCCGGCCCCTACACAGTTGAAAATCTAGTTATAAATTTTGATGCCCTGAAAACTTAATTGCTAATAGCCTACTGTTAACTAGGAGCCTTATTGATAACATAAACTGTCAATTAACACATATTTTATATGTTATATGTAATATACACAGTATTATTACAATAAAGTAAGATAGAGGAAAGAAAATGTGAATAAGAAATCATAAGGGAAAGAAAATACATTTACAGGATTGTACTATATTTATCAAAAAAGAAGTCCTTCTATAAATGGACCTGCACAGTTCAAACCCATGTTGTTCAAGAGTCAACTATAACTTTCCCCAATTGAATATAAGTAATATTGATTAGTATCTTATTAATATCCATAAAAAATGAAGCATTATTAAAGTCTATATATATGTAAAGAGGATTGGGAACTACTCATAAAAATGTTGCTCATATGCTCAAATCTCAATTATGCAAATACTTAGTTTAAATTTTCATGGTAGTTGACCCTTAGGTCTGATTTTAGGCATTCATTCTCATGTTTATTAAACATTTTTCTCTTGCATTGATTAGACATTTTCTATATTCAAATGTAGGAATTAATATTAATGTGCGTATGTAACTATATCCTTAGAATTTAAAATAAATCAATATTTGGTTATTATAGTATAGCTAATAGAGATGCTGTGGGGTTTTTTTTTATCCTTTAGCGTTACTTTCCCTTAAAAGAGAATGATACTATTCAATACTTGAAAAGAAACAGTTAATTGCTTTTCACAAAGTTCGGAACCAAAGCATAGTATACAAGATCCGTTATTATTTCACTTTGCTCGCAGATTATTCTGCCCTCAGATACCTCTTAATTGCTTCCTCGCTCCCTTTTGGTCTTTACGCAAAGCTCAGCTTTTCAGGAAGGGTTTCCAGGTCATTCTAAAATTTCATGCCTATCTCCATTTCCATAGCTTATTTTCCTCTTTATTGATATGTTTTTTAACAGATCATGAAATTTACTTACATATGTTGTTTATTGTCTCCCTCCTCCTCTAAAATGTAATTGTGAAAAAGGTTAATGGTTGTTGTTTTCTTTACTTTAGATATTCCTTTTGTATTTCCTGCAACAATCAATGCAGAGTATCTATTCAAAAGTATTTGCCAAATGGATGAACAGTTGAAATAATAAATAAATATATGAGTGAAATTGAATATAATTCAAGCAAACATGAGATAAGCTTCTCACCTAGTTCTTATAAAGTTTAATTTTTTGTCTAATGGAACTATAATAATATGCAACATTACAAACAACACCAGTAACTTATTTTATAAAAATTCAAATTATGTTTTTTCTGAAAGATTGGACTATCCTATTATATTAAAATACAAATAAATTGATTATACAAATAAATTTTCATATTTCACTAATTTTTTTAATAAAATAATCACAACTTAGAACAGATCAAGTTATGGGGTGCCTGGGTGGCTCAGTCAGTTAAGTGTCCAACTTCAGCTCAGGTCAAGATCTCACAGTTCATGAGTTTGAGCCCCACATTGGGCTGTGTGCTGACAGCTTGGATTCTGTGTCTCCATCTCTGTCTGCCCCTGCCCCACTCACATTCTGTCTCTCTCTCTGGAAAATAAATAAACATTAAAAATTAAAAAGAAAAAGAAAAAAAGAACAGATTAGTTTAGATTTTTCTTTCCCTTACTTTGGCTGCAACTTTAAGTTGACCTGAGATGACTGAACATACCTTAAGAACCTTACCTTAAAAATAAAGGGTAATTTATTGCTGATAAAACATTTTTGATCTCAGAATAGTTACACATATGAATGCATGCACACACACGCACGCACACACCAGTCAAGTTTTATGTAGATATATATTTGTCAAACGATGGCATTCTACTACTATTATAAAAGAATTAAAGAATCCATCATATTTACATATAGCTCTATCACCATGTATGATTGGTTGTTGATGTAAAGCAAGATCACATTTTTTTGGATAGAACAAATCCTGTTTAGTATGCCAAGTGAAGCAGAAGCCTTCAGAGAAGGAGCTAGTAAAGTTCTTTCAAAACAGAAGTCTAGTAAAGTAGAAACTGTATGCAATGTTTAAGAATTAGAAAAATAGAGTACCGAATTCTCTACTTAAAAGTACTTAATCTTTTAAGTTTTTATGATTGTTGTTTTTTTTTACTTCCACACATTTTATTTGCTTGTTTGTTTGTTTTTATTTGAATATAGTTGTCACACAGTGTTACATTAGTTTCAAGTGTACAACATAGTTATTCAACTACTCTACACCTTATGCTGTGCTCATCACAGATGTAGCTACCATCTGTCACAATGCTATACAATGCTATTAGAATATTATTGACTATATTCCTTCTGCTGTACTTTTTATTTCTGTGACTCATTCATTTAATATCAATCAATGATCTTGATAACAATTACCCAACAATACATTTTTGCCAAGTTATGTAATTTATTTTTATGTAAAATGATGAATAAATATGTTTATATTTATGTTTTATATGTATATAAATAAATAATAATGTTTTATATATAAATATATGTTTATAAAGATTTATGTTTATATAAATAAATATAAATATAAATATAGACATAAATAAATATATAAAAATATATTTTATATATTAAAAATATATTTTTATATATTAAAATAAATATAAATATAAACAATAATATTAAATATATAATATAATATAATATATATTATATAATATTATATAAAATATATTA
>NW_026057576.1:53946201-53964997 GCF_023721935.1 Panthera uncia
TATGTTTAAAACATAAATAAATATGTTTTATATTTATATAAATATGTGTTTATATTTATATTTTAGTTTCCTAGGGCTGCTGTCACCAATTGCCATGAACATGGTGGCTTACACAACAGAAATTTATTCTTTTATACCTCAAGAGGCCAGAAGTAGGAAATGAAAGCGTTGGCTTCCTCTCGAGGCTCTTGGGGAGAATGCTTGTGTTTCTCCTAGCTTCTGGTAGATTCAGGCATTCCTTGGCTGCACCATTGTAATCTCAGCCTCCATCCTCACATGACCTTATCTTCTTCTGTATGTCTCATCTCTTTCTGCCCCTCTCTTATAAAGATATTTGTGAAGATATTTAGACCCACCTTGAAAGCCCTCAATACCAAAGGAGGGCATGCAAATATGGACAAGGCCTGACAAGACCAGAGTCTGAGCTAGATAAGGAGGGTGTCCACGCAGAAGCAAGGCCTGGTATTCAGTTTCAGAACCTAAATGCTTGAGGTAACTATTCGGTGAGGTAGTCTACCATGGACTCTGAGCTGTAGAGCACATTTTTCCTGAGTGTGCCAGACTAAAAGTCTTATCCATCTCCTGATAATGAATCATATTTGTAGCTGCTCTTTTAGGACTAAATAAGTCAAGCAGGTCATAGCCTGACTACCTTCTGACTAACTTCTAACTTCCTCAGAGAAAGGGGGGCTTGATTATTTGCTGCCTTCTATAAAGGTTGCTGCTTAATCAATAAGGACTGTTCCTGCAGCCCTTTTCTTCTCTCCTGTAAAGTAATCCACCAAATGTACATTTGCTATCTGTCCTTCTATGTAACCAAGGGGAATTGGGGTTTAGAAAGCTATAGCATATATGTTGACACTCTGGCTACTGAACTGCTATGTCTAAAGTCTTTCACCTTATATCCAGGAGTCTTATGTCTTCTCTCAGCTTCCATGAAACTGTGGCAGGTTAATTTTGTTAGCTGCAGGTGGGGTAAGTCATCAGGCCCTTCCCACTTAATGGAGAGTTTTCACACATGGATTGCCTCATCATGAGGGGTCAGAGTCCAAGCTGAATGGTGTCTGGAATGGCATGACAGAGTGAGGAGGACATCTGTGAGGACACAAATCATAGCATGGAGTGTTGGTGTCACTTGTAAGCCTGGGTGGCAGAGAGACAGATTACTCAAGGGGTCCTAGCAGTGGTTCAGCTGTGTGTCAAAGGGTAGTTACATGGGGGAGAGAGTGACAACAGTAATAGCACACTGATTAGATATAGGGACATTTATCAAATAATTAAACTGAATATAGTCAGTCTGGTCATTGTTGTTAGTACAGTGCTGAGATTATGAAAATGGTGAAAATGAAAGTGGATGGTATTGGATTGGAATGGGAAGTATCATTGTTAAATCACGGTAATGAATGCATATAGATAATTATAGAAATGAGTACAGATGCAAGTGTGTGTTAATACATGTACATGGGTCTCTCTGTGTGTCTCCGTGCATTCTCTGTTTCTGTGGAGACTTGGATCAGTGATCTCTAAATTAATAACTACAAACACAACCAGTACCATGATTCCTTGGGAAAAAGTCTGATTATCTAGGGTCTGATTATCTAAGGATAGACAGGAGCAATACAAGATGAACCTGTACCTCTTTGTAGTGTGAGAAATAAAGAATTACTCAACTAATGAGGGGACATATCAAACGCCCGAAGAAACTCCCACTGGCCAGACTTGTATAATTTGAACCTCAAAGAAAAAAAGATTACATAGATTAGAATCCATTAGACAAATAGGATGTCATGAGTCCATACTGATATAAATAAATATGAATATATTGAAGTTAGAAAAGAGGATACTGATATAATATTAAGTGACTCCTATAAAACAGCTAATTAAGATGGGGTAAAACTAACTTCATATTGAGGAAGTCTGGCAGACTTCTTAACCAGGCAATCAAAATGAATATCATTGGGGTGCATGGATAGCTCAGTCAGTTGAGCATCCAACTCTTGATTCCAGCTCAGGTCATGATCTCATGAGTTGTGAGATCCAGGCCCTGCATTGTGCTCCACACTGGGCTTGGAGCCTACTTAAGATTCTCTCTCTTCCTCTCCCTCTGTGCCTCCCCCACTCACTCTTGCACACATTCTCTCTCAAAAACAACAAAACAAAAACAGAGTGAATATTATCAATAATGGTACAAATCAAATTTGTAGATTCTATAGCAGTACATAATCTGAGGAACACAGCACCATTGCTGCAAATTTCCAAAGATGCACAACTTGTACTAGTCATGAACAATCATCCGATAAACCCAGTTTGCAGATCATACTACTAAATAATTGGCCTCTAAAATTCAAATGTAACAAGACTATGAAACTTAAAGTCAAAACTGTTTCAGACTAAAGTAGACTAAAGATTGGCATTAAATTGCATATTTAGTATTTTTATGTAATTGTTTATTTGTTCAACGTCTGTATGTCCCATTACAAAGTAAGGTCAGTAAGGGTAGGAGCATTGTCTCATTCATTTCTGTCTCCGCAATGCATTGAAAGGTGTCAGGTACACAGATTCTCAATAAATGTTTGCTGAAGGAAAACAAAATAAAATCAAAATTAAATATTCAAATAAAATAAAGAAAAAAAAGAGACAAAATAGACTAAAGGCGTAACAGCACAATGCAGCAATAATTCTCAACTAGGTCATTTTTCTATTAAGAATATCTTTAGAATGATTGGTGAAAATTGAGGCGTATCTATGGGTTAAACGGTGATACTATATCAGGGTGCCTTGGTGGCTCAGTCAGTTAAGCATCCGACTTCCACTCAAGTCATGATCTCACGGTTCATGAGTTCAAGCCCCGTGTTGGAATCTGTGCTGACAGCTCAGAGCCTGGAGCCTGCTTCGGATTCTGTGTCTCCCTCTCTCTCTGTCCCTCCTCCACTTGTGCTCTGTCTCTCTCTCTTTCTCTCTCTCTGTCTCTCTCAAATATAAGTACACATTAAGAAAGTTTTTTTAAATAAACGGTAATAATATATCAATAGTAATTTCCTCAGTGCTGCTCTCCACTTCGTGGTTTCTAGGAAAGTATTTGTTAGAAGGAAGTGCAGGGTAGCTTCAGTGTACCGGAGATTGTGTTGCTCCTTCAGCTAAAGGTGAAAACATAGATATATTTATTCAAATAATTGGTTAAAATATAGTGTTTTTGAAAATATACTCATCCCTTAAAGAAACATTTAAAATATTTTAATATGGAAAAGAAAGAACTTGAAAATTTCATATTTATATTCATAAATGTTTATTATTAAATATTGCATTATGCAATACTGTATTTTTACAGAAGTAAAATTCTGTCTGAGACATGACTGTGTATTCTCAGCAGGAGTCATTCTGGGCCTCTAAATTTGGCTTTTTAATCCTACTACCTTGTGCTGAGTCACAAAGGATTCTATGATTGTTTCTTCATTATTATTCATTCCTATAAATATCTCTTTATTTATCAGTTAAAATATTCTTTTTTCTACATATTATTTTCAAGCATATCAACCTACTAGTATCTAACTAGACTGTATCTACCTTACAGGTTAAAAGCAAATAATCTGCATTGCATGAAATTATTTCAGATGGCTAGCCCTCTTTTCTCCTTTTAATTGAATTTGTTCTGAGTCACAGAAAAGGAAAAAATGAATTTTAATTATTTTTTCTTATTTTGCTCAATTGATTCATACTTTTTAAAAAAAATGTGTGAAAATTCATCCAAAGAAATATATTGCAGTTGAAAAACAGTGTGAATAGAACATTACTTTTATTTATATTTATTTATTTATATATTGTGAATATTTATTTATAACATTGTGAATATTTATTTCACATGTGAATATTTATTTATGAATATTTATTTATATTCATAAATATTTATTTATGTGAATATTTATTTATAACATTGAAAAGAATGACAATTGGTTCTGTAGATGATATTTGGAAACGTTCGTTACCTAGCAGTGTTGCATGATAGTAAGTGAATATAGAATATTGGAGCTTACTGAAAGAAGAGGCATTATGAAAATATAAAGTTGAACCAAATGAACAGTGCTTGTAGAAATCTTCAGTCTACCTAGTTGTATAAGTTTCTTATATCTGTGATGTTAAGGCTTTAAGGATGAAATTTCCCTAAGTTTTTTTTTCTTTAATTCCCATCACCTATTTCATCCAACCCCTGACCCCCCTCCAGAAGGTAACCATCAGTTTGTTCTGTATAGTTAAGAGTCTGTTTCTTGATTTGTCTTTCTCTCTCTCGCTTTTTCCTTTGTTTCTTAAACCCTATGTATGAGTAAAATTGTATGGTATTTGTCTTTCTCTGAGTAGCTTTATTTTGCTTAGCAGTATACTCTTTAGCTCCATCCATATTTTTGCAAATGGCAAGATTTCATTCTATTTTATGGCTGAATAATATTCTTGTGTGTGTGTGTGTGTGTGTGTGTGTGTGTGTGTGTGTGTTTGTGCTGGGGGGGTACAAACATACATACATATATACCACCTCTTCTATATCCATTTCTCTATCCATGAACACTTGGGTTGCTTCCATAATTTGGCTATTGTAAATAATGCTGCAGTAACGAAAGGCATGCATATCCATATGAATTATTCTTTTTGTATTTTGGGGGGTAAATACTTTTTCTTTTCTGATTGCTGTGGCTAGGACTTCCAGTACTATGTTAAATATGGGTTGTGAGAATGGACATCCTTGTCTTGCTACTCATCTCAGAGGAGAAGCTCTCAGTTTCCCTATTGAGTATAGTGTTAGCTGTAGGTTTTTCACATATGGCCTTTATTACATTGAGTTATGTTCCCTCTAAACCTACTTCTTGAGGCCTAAATCTTTTTTTAATAGATTATTTTTTTTAATGTTTATTTATTTTTGAGAGAGAGAGACAGAGAGCGAACGAGCAGGGGAGGGGCAGAGAGAGAGAGACAAAGAATCCGAAACAGGCTCCAGGCTCTGAGCTGTCAGCACAGAGTCCAATGCGGGACTTGAACTTGTGAACTGCAAGATCATGACCTGAGGTGAAAATCAGATGCTTAACTGACTGAGCCACCTTGGCGCCCCTGAGGCCTAAATCTTAATAGGTCAAATAATCCTTATGTTACACAAACTGAGACACAGAATGGGAAAATAATTGTGGGGAAAAAAAACAATGTTTTGAGAGATGCCTAAATTTTGACAATATTTTGCAAACAGTGGGGGCAATGTTCATCTTATCAGCATCTCACATGCAGTTCACTCTACATGTTCATTTCATCTTTGCAAGGAAAAGATACTCTCTTAGTAATATGGAAAAGGGGTGAAAAGGGATTCCTTAAATAAGTTCTTTAAAACCTAAGAAGAGTTATATCAAATTTGTATATACAGTAAACTCTGAGATTTAGAGGCATTCTTCATAAATTGTAATATACTCTACTTTCTTTGAAAGAGATCTAGAGACCATACATTTATTTTGTTTTAGCCACTAATAACTTTAGCATTAAATTTAGTATTTTAGAACTGTTTTTTTTCCTTATAAAGAAATATAATAATGATGTAATGGGTTCAATGTAGCTGTACTTGTCATGAACATGGCATAAATGTAAACTTACCAAATCACTAAACTAACATAGTATTGTGTGTCAATTATACTCAAATTTAAAAAAAGAAGAAAAATACTCTGTATCAGAGCCTATCCATTATTTTAAGTATATTATCAGTCTTTCACTAAGTTGAGAGAAAATGTGTTCAGTTTGTGTTTTGCATGACATTCTGTGTGTATGTGTGACTATTAATGTGTTTTGTATTAATGACTCTCCATTATTTTTATTTCCTTCAAGGATATGTCCTATTTTGTAAACATCCTTTTCAAACTGAGGTTCCTTAAAAAAAATATAGCACTGTACTCTGTGTAATGAGTGCAGGACAGTGCTAGTACCATAAACCTCCTTGTTCTATTTCTACCTGTATTAATACAGTGACAACATGAATTAGGTTTTTATAGTAGCCATATTACAGGTGGAAATTGCTATTCACTTGTCTTGTTTATAGTTAAGGCTATCTTTTTATATGCTGTTATGAAAACATATTTATTATTCTTGTAATGTTATTTGAGGTCTATTAATCTCTATTTCATATTATCTTGTTTTTTTTGGACATCACCTAGTATCTTTTTAAATACTGGATCCATTATCAAGGACATTTGCAATAAAAATATCATTATACACTCTATTCTATTACAACCATTATGCACTCTATTCTTTTTACAAAATATCTCATTCAAGTTTTATTTCTAAAGAAACAATTTCTTTGGAAGACTTGTAACTAAAATATAAATTAAGTAACATATTCAAAACTTTGGAAAGTAACCTTGACAAATTAATAGGAGATTCTTTTACTTGTTATTAGAAACCAAAGCCATGGCCAGAATATTTAATTTATATTCTTGCAATCTCAAGATCCCAAGGATATTTAACTCCAAAATGCAATGTGAAACACTGTGTCAGATTGCGTCATGTGAAGATGGCTACTGCTTGCATCTTGTATTTTCTCATTTCACCTAAAAATTTCCCCCATAAAGAAGAGGGATCCCTGTCCTCTCATAGAATCCGTGGTGTCACTTATAAGCAATAGATCATGATACATATGATACTGTGTAAGTCTAATACTAGGTCAGAAGAGGTGATGCCACATCTCCAATGTTCACCAGGACATATGTCTTTGGAGACCTGAGCCCTTTTAAGTTGACCAGCTATTCTGAGAGCATCATGGGGAGGAAACACACCAAGACTCAGAGTGGGTTCTCTGGCAGTCAGTTTGAGCTGAGATCCCAGCCGCCAGCCAGCATGACCTGCTGGGCATGTAAGTGAAGAAGCCTTTCAGATTGCTCGTTCCTCAGCTCTTGAGGGACCAAGTGTCGCCAGCTTACACTTCTGAATATCAAGCGGCAAACGCACATTACTCCAACTCTGTCTTGTCTGAATTACTATAGTCCATAGAAATTGGAGTATTGGAAAGTCTTTGTTTTAAACTGATAAGTAATTTGTTATGTGGCAGTGGTCAGTGGAACATATCTTAAAACTATCCAAAGTCTAAAGGCAAGTAAGAAATACGACTTAGGGGAAGATAGGATTAAATCTTACAGTATACTAAATTCCAAAGCAAAATAAGTGAATATATTTGCACACACACACATATATATAAACACACATGCATATATGTATACATTGTGTGCGTGTGTATAACATTTTTTTCCTCTGCTCTCTGGCCTAATGCCATTAAAATCCAAAAGATATCTACTACATTATTTAAATATACAGTATATAATTTTCATAGTGAATGCTTATATATAATCACTCCAGGTATGCTTAATAAAGTAACAATACCACGTTTATTTTATATGCAGTTTTAGTGTATGGAAAACTAAATGAGAAAATGTTACTGTCATTGAAGTTATTTTGTCTTAATATCTGGTGTCTGAATATGCCTTCAAAAAGCCTTTGCTATAACTCCATAGGTAGACTGATAAAACACATTTTTATCCTTTTTGTAATTAGTTACAAGAATATGAGATAGCAATAAAAAAACATTCTGTTGTGCAGTTTGTTTTTTTGTGTTTATGCAGCATTCCAGAAGGTCTTCAAGTTGCACTGGGTAACGTTGAAAATTTCACTGAAAGTTGAAATAAACAAACTTCACAAATTTATGTTTCAGATTTGGCATATGCTTGTTAAAATTTATTTTTTTCTATCTTCTTTTTTCTTAATTGTTAATTTTATGAAATCTTCATGGATTTCATAAAGTAACCTCTGAATTGTTTCTATATATTAGAATTTTCAGAACCTGGCCTAGCCAAAATTCTTTTTTATGCATGATATTGGCATATTATAAAAAGACATAGGATTTCAATATATATATATTCAGTACTCACATTATCCTGTGCTTCACATTTGTGGGGACCTCCAATTCTTTGACCCTTTTACTCTGCCACTATACCCCTTGTTTAGTCTTCCTTTACTACTAACCATGGATTCATTTTTTTCAACCTTTCCCAGACTACCATTTTTTTATTCCTGCTGTCCTTCTAAAGCACAATTCTGATTATAAATGAAACTACTTAAGAAAATTTTTATTCTGTCTTTGCCCAATAAAGTGGAAATGATATATTTTCTTATTAAAACTAGCCAGTGTCACAAACATTTTATTAGTGTTAAAGAATCTAAAATACTCACCGTATTCCGTGTGTGTGTGTGTGTGTGTGTGTGTGTGTGTGTGTGTGTGAGTGTGTGGGTGTGGGTGTGGGTATTGTGTAAATCAAATGAACTGTTAGTTACAAATTTAGACATAGCACATTATAATGTGTAAAGCTTTTCATTTATAATTTTAAAAATATATTGAGACCTTTTATTGACTTGTAATTTACTTGTATCAGTAAGAAGTTTAGAAAGTAAATAGGAACATATTTATGTTACTGGTGACAATTCATATATCTGAGGACTGTAGTGGGAGGAAGGAGTGTGAGTGGGCATAAAAGAGTTTTCTTCATATTTTTTCTCTATACTATCTATACAATCTCCTGTAATCTAAATTTAATATTTATTACATGTTTTCTGTTTAATTAATAAGAAAACTTGAAGGGTCTTTTTCTCCCACATCAGGAATTTTTAGTACCTTTAATTATTTGAGATATTGTGATAACTGCTGTGATTAACGCTTGAGAAAGAGAAAATAACACCTCCAAAATTTGGGAATACTTCTTGTTTTTAGGGAAACATTAGGTAAATCCATTTCAGACTTATATAACATTTAAAATATAAAAAAATAATAATTACATGCTTATATCACTAGTACTACCACAATAATGATAGAAATTCAATGAAGAAAAGTTAAGTTTAGTATAAAATCTCTGTAAAGACTGACCATCACAGTAAATGGTAAAAATTTATAGTAATTGACCTGTTTTTCAGTATATCCCCTATATTGAAATAAATAGAAAAATGTCCCTACAATCTACACTTAGAATGCCATACACAATAAGAATGGAGGGTTAGAGGAGGGTTGCAGTTACTGTTGGTGTCTCCCCAACCCTTTCCAGACAAAGCTTTCTATGCTAACTGCAAATATCAAACAACTAAAACCATTAGAAGATAAAATGATGTCTTCAAAACACCAAGAGAGAATTCCCTGTTGAACTCTAGAGTACTTGAATTCAGTAAGTTCAAAAGTTAATTGATTCTTTCTTGTTTAACAAAATAATGTATGGAAACATGCCATTTCTATATACTCCAGTGTCTCAAAATCCACAAATACAATTTTTCAATTGCTATTGAGACTGATAACTCAAAATCATGAAGACGTATGTTGTAATTTAGAAATTAATAAAACTTTATGTAGACTTCTGTAATAATATCTAAGTTCAATAGTCTTATTTAAATTCCATTGACATTTATGACAAACTTAAAGTTTTCAGTGGAGGGTGACAGGACAATGGTAATAGTGTGTATGTTTAAGGTGTTTTAGCTGTTCCATGAAAATGCATGTCCTTAAGAAGATAATTTTACTATGCCTGAGATATTCTGCAGTCAGTTTAATTCTTCTCCTTTTTCAAGTAAGTTAACTACATTAGGTTTATTTATTTTTCAATCTATTTATTTATTTATTGAGTATAGTTGACACACAATGTTACATTAGTTTCAGGTATACAACATAGTGATTCAACCACTCTGCTATTTTTTAAATTATTTAAAAATAATTTATATATTTACGTTACTTTAAAAAAGTATGTGTGTTATGGAATTATACTTTAAAAAAGTTATACAGAAGAAATTTAATAATATGTGGGAAAAGATTAAAGTAAAGGAAAATGATTAGTTAACCTGAAAAATTATATAGGTTCATACAACATTTTTACCATGTGTCTTCTTTGAGTACACAAAAAATTTACTCTAATTTGACATTTAATAATACACATGTGATTTTTCTTAACATAAACTATTGAAAGTAATTCCCACACTGCTTTTCCCACTAACGAACATGCCTCTTTTTCTCTTTTAATAATTAGACTACTAAAAGCCAATTAACTTAAATGAAATCAGAGTAAAATATAGTCAGGGTAATAAATCTTCCTCAAATATATATTGTAATATTGGGATCTAAAATCAAAATATACATCACCTCGAATATAGTCTTCTAGTACAGATAATTGAGCTGACTTTTCATGTAGGCTAATGAATGAATAAAATATCCCTACCACTGAAATCACTACGATTTGTGACTAATGGCAGCTCCATTTGATATTCACCATACTTTTTCCAAATAGATGCTAACAGTGCTAATTATGATTGTTTTTGGAAATTTCTATAATAAAAATTCATTAGTAATATTTTTATACTTTTATGTGAAATTATATTTATAAAAATATCTCCTCAAAAATATAAAATGATCCACTCAAAAATGTTTTGTTCTTGGTGTTTATTAAACTAATCCAGACCTTGGGATTCTTCATAGAGGCATCAAATAAGCAAAAATCTGGTCAAATAAGAAAGAAAAAGAAACTCTACATTCAGATATATATTTAGATGGTTTCTTTGTTTCAATACACTCAAAACTCTTTCATAGATTCTGCCTCATGTAAGAAGATATTTCGGATATTTTAAATAACAGTGAACTGTATGAAGAATATATAGTAAATCACAGTTTACATTTTCCCATCCATATACTGAAGATTAGTTTTGCTTACCTTACATGTCATTGGATGTGATGTAGGAGACATTCAGATAATATCGTGAAGTAGATTGTGTTAATGAAGGAATAAAGTTAGTTTTGGACAAATGTATATATTTAAAAATTATTTTAGGGGCGCCTGGGTGGCTTGGTCGGTTAAGCGTCTGACTTCGGCTCAGGTCATGATCTCACGGTCCGTGAGTTCGAGCCCCGCGTCGGGCTCTGTGCTGACAGCTCAGAGCCTGGAGCCCGTTTCAGATTCTGTGTCTCCCTCTCTCTCTGCTCCTCCCCTGTTCATGCTCTGTCTCTCTCTGTCTCAAAAATGAATAAACGTTAAAAAAATTTTTTTTTAAATTATTTTAAAATTAAATTAAATTAAATTAAAAATTATCATAGTTTAGGCCTGAGTAAAATATTTGAGAAGACTTTATAAATATCTTTTCAATCATTTTTACCGAAGGTCAAAACTGTGGAGAAAAAGAGTAGTACTAAGTGATGTTTGAGGTACACTTAAGTGATTCTATTGCAGTTATCAATGAGGAGTTTGCAAATTAGTTTAGTAGAATTATAAAACTATGCAAAGGTAGGTTTAAAATTATGTACGGATGTCTGATATATTAGAACATACTCTAAGATTAATCAATTTATGCATAACATTGAAAACACACCCAATTAATTTAAAGAAGAGAGAATGAGGGGCGCCCGGGTGGCTCAGTAGGTTGAGCATCCGACTTCGGCTCGGGTCATGGTCTCATGGTTCTTGGATTCGGGCTGTGCTGAGGGCTCAGAGCCTGGAGCCTGCTTCGGGTTCTGTGTCTCCCTCTTTCTCTGCCCCATCCCCAATCATGCTCTGTCTCTCTCTGTCTTAAAAATAAATTAAAACATAAAAAAAGAAGTAAAGAAGAGAGAATGATAATGTGGAATTGTTATTCAGCTAGATATTGCAATAACCACCTCACTTTAATTCTACTTCCCGAATGACTCATTTCCAACAATTAAATGCATGATGACAGAAGAGAGATTGGTTTCACAACAATATGTCTTCAATAACACAGTACTTTTTTTACAATGAGAAAAAGATCGTCCAGGGAGATGATAACTGTGCTTCAGGCAGTTTGGGCAATACAAAGGAGAGATTAGTGATTGTTAAAAAGTAAAAAAGTTCCCCCCAAACAAATTGTCCCCCAGTGAAACATTGAGCTACTTGTTAGATTTGGTTTTGACTAGGAAAAGCTGGCCTTGACATCTGCTATTTTACTGAGCTTATTATTACTCCAGATGGCAACTTCAAACTGTTCTCCAATGTTTCACTTCTGGAGAATAACAATTTTGTGCTTTCTGAACACAATTTTGTGCTTATCTTCATGCCACTGTTTCTATTTTTGTTTCTTAAAAATTTTTATCAAGAAGATTTAAAGATACAAATATAACAGAAGTATTGATAAAGCTTCTGCTAAATTACATAATCTCAGAAAGCAGGTATTTAAGTACTAAGTAAAATTGTTTTGCTATAAATGGAATAAAATCACCTTTTACCTCTTCTTCTTAGATAAATAACTACAATTTCCCACCAAATGAAAGAAAACAAAACATAGGAGAAATCTAAAGCACAAACCATAAGTATAAAGAGGAGTTCAGAAATTCAGCAGAAGTCAGAGCATCAAGAAGACGACTCCCCAAGATAAAAGTGGGACCATGACTAATATCTCAGATTTAATCAGTTGATCACAATTTTCCAAGTAGTTTCATTAGCTAATTACTCCTTCCGAGAAATTATGTGTTACAGCTACTGCATAGGAGCTTTGTTTGGAAAGGAAGGTAATCATGCAATGGGAAAATTAAATGAAAGAAAGACACATAAGGCACGTGTGCCTGAAGTGGCCTACTGATTAGTCATGGTAAAGAAAGAAAGACTGCAGTATCAGTTGGTTGGGGGTAAGTAAATTTAAATTTAGTAAAGTTTTTTTTTCTTTTTTTTAAAATCTGACATTTGAACTAAACTGCATTGTAAGAGTAATTGTTGTTAAGTTTGATCATGGACTTAATAACTCTGTCATGAGGGGCACCTGGATGGCTCAGTCAGTTAAGCGTCCGACTTCGGCTCAGGTCATGATCTCACAGTTTGTGAGTTTGAGACCCGTGTCAGGCACTTTGCTGACAGCTCAGAGCCTGGTTCGGATTCTGTGTCTCCTTCTCTCTCTGCCCCTCCCCAACTCTGTCTCTCAAAAAATAAATAAATGTATAAAAAAATTAAAAAATAACTCTCTCATGAAACTCCATAAGGTGCTTGTTTCAAATGAACTACTCTCATTCACAGATGAGGAATAGTCAGAAAAGGAAACATAAAAAAAATCAGCAAATAAAAATGAGTGAAAGAAATACAACTTATATTGAAGAACAGGAATTTTAGAAACAGAAAACTAGAGCAAGAGGGGGTGGGAGGGCAAAGACAAAGCATGACCCAGAAATTTGCAGAAAAACTTTAGGCAAATTGAGTCTATTATTGAATAAAAATATGTGCACCTGCAAGCCTCAACAAGGCTATGAAAATTACTACTGAGGAAATATAAGGTGACTATTCCCAAAGTTCACAGCAGGACTTGAGACATTCAAATTCCTACCAGCCAAAGTGGAGAGACCTTATTGAATATCTGTGATATTCAGTGAAGACCTTAGAAAATTCACACGTTAATTGTAGGTCTAATCTATCCCTAGAATTAAAGCAACTCTTAAGAGATCATAACATATTTTAGAGTAAAAACATCAAATGATAATGCTAATCCACAACTTAATGGCATTCAAACAATGTCAATAATATTTTATACAAAAAAGATGACAAAATCCACAGTCACCAGAGAATATTTACCAATTTTGGCATTCGATCAAAAATTACTAGCTGCAACATCTTCTTACAGCCTTTCAATGATTGTTATGTTTTGCCATGCAGCACAAAAAAAATAGTTAAATAAAGAGAACACTGTGAGTGCCTAGGTGGCTCAGTCGGTTGAGCACCCAACCCTTGATTTTGGCTCACTCAGATCATGATGTCATGGTTAGTGGGTTCGAGTCTGGCCTTGGGCTCCACGTGGAGCCTGCATGGGATTCTGTCTTTCTCCCTCTCTCTCTGCCCCTCCCCTGCTCACACGCTTTCTCTCAAAATAAATAAATAAGCTTAAAAAAAAGAGAGAAAACTGAACAAAATTCATAAGAACAATTAACAAAACACCTCTGTTTCTGACATTGAAAAGCATGTAGCACAGGAGTTATTTCTAAAAAAAGGAAAACAATGTGAGCTCTATGAGTGACCTAGATGTTTGCATGGAGCCAATTTCCAGCACAGGAGTTGGGAACCCAGTAACACTCAGTAGTATTTTTGAGTTGAAGAAAAAGAAGAAAATGGGAAGCCACAGCAACTGAAATCTCTGAAGTAGAGTTTCAGAGGAAAGGGGGAAACCCAGTGAGCTTCAGAAATACGCAAATATAATCCACTGAAATTGACTGCATATTAACCTGTGCATAAATAGATTGATACTTCATGAGTCCAGGCAACAAAAAATTATTGGGAGTGATAAGTTTAATTATTCCTAAAATTCATGAAGATCTGGAGGCCATTCACTTTTCTACCATTAAGAGTGGGAAATTTTGTTTAATAGCTTGTGGCAGTCAGTAGAGATCCCAGAAAGTTCATACCCTAATAGATCAAATAGATCAAATCTAAATATATAGTAAATCTACTGTGCACTAATAAAGCTTATGAATGAGCATTGGTCAAGTTTTCCCTAAATTTTATTTTTAAAACCCATCTTAAGGATCCATAAAACTCAGGGATTACCAATCTGGACATATTCAAAGAAAATAATACCTAGGTACAATCATGGCCAAACTGCTAAAAAACAAATATGGAAGAGAATAACTTGAAATCTACAGATTAAAAGACATTCAGTTGTAAATGGTGGCTTACACTTAATAAATAACATAGAAACCAAACAAAAATGGAGCAACATCTTTAAAGTGCTTGGGGCAGAGGTGGCAGGGGCAGTCAGTCAAGACTTCTATATTCAATGAACATATCAATCAGAAGCAGAAACAAAATAAAGACATTTTTGATCAATTAAATGTTTACAAATTTGTTGTTAACAGACCCAATATATGGGGGTGTGGGTGTCCACCTGAAGAGAAATTATGCCAAAATGAAATTAGGATTTGCAAGAAGAAATGTTGAGATAAGAAATGGTATATATGTCTGTTACATGGTTATTATTCAGACATAAAAAAGAAGGATATTCTATCATATGCAGCAACACTGAATTACCTAGAGAACATTATGCTAAGTGAAATTAGCCAGAGAGAAAACAAATACTGTATGATCTCCTCTATATGTGGAATAAAAATAAGAAAAGAAATGTCAAACTCAGAAGAATGTTGGTTGCCAGGAACTTGGAGTTGGGGTAAATGGGTGGATGTTGGTCAAAGGTTACAAATTTTCATTGATGAGATGAGTAAGTTCTGAGGACTTAATGTACAGTATAGTAACTATAGCTAATTATACTTTATTGTGTACTTGAAATTTGCTAAAGGAATAGACATTAGTGGTTCTCACCACACATGCACGAGAGGTAACTATGAGAAGTGATAGATGTCTTAATTAACTTAATTGTGGTAATGATTTCACAAAGTATATATGTATCAAATCATCATGCTGTATATTCAATTTTATTTATTTATCAATTGTGCCTCAGTACAGCCAGGAAAAAAAAAACAAAGGGAAAAAATGTGGTAAAACAGAATACTACCTTTTCTCCTCTTAATTTCTTTAAAACACAAGTAAATATTTAAAGCAAACTTACATCATTATTTTATGGGATTTATATTTTCTGCAGAAGGAAAGTATATGGCAGCAGTAGTGTAAGGTTTGGGGATGATAAATGGAATTTGCCTTTGATTAGCAAGGTTCAGTATGATTTGACTAATTCATTACCTGCTGAATTTTATCAGTATTTATATGTCCTTAAGAAGAGTACATATTATCTAATTTTTGTATGCTAAACATATTATCTATTGAGAAGATAACTTGAAACCTCCTTCTTTAAAGAGGTATTTTTAAATCTCTTATATTTTCACCATGATTTCCTTATGTGTTTTGAGAATAATATTTTATGTGCATATAAATTTTATCATTATGTAATACCTCTCTTTTTCCCTAATAATAAGTATTGCTTCAAAACTTCTTTTATTTTATGTATTGTGTTTTTAATGGAAAACAGTAATTTGTTCTTGGCTTAGAAAATAAACTTTATCACAGTAGCCACTGTGCTTTTTCTTGAAGAATATTAAACACTTTTATAAAGACAATGCAATGTATATTCCAGCATAATTCAGTCCTCAGTTTTTTTACACTATTTTAGTTAGCACCATTTTCACTTTGAACTATCTTATTCCTATATGCACTTGTCCCAAAGCACATAGATTTAGATAATATTTTCTATGAATATTATGTTTCTAAAGCCCTGGCTTATCACTGTTTTTTAATTAGGTAAATTAAGCCAGCTTTTCTTATATTAGAAATATAATGCTACTCTGAAAAAAATGTAAACAAAAACACACAGATAATATGTAATTATGTTTTATGATTTAATAGTATCTTATTAATGAATGCTAGGTGAAATATTTGATCTATGAAGTCCTTTTATGTCATACGCTCCTTTTAAGAAAAGTGATTATTCAGGGGCCCCTAGATGGCTCAGTCAGTTAAGTGTCTGACTTCAGCTCAGGTCATGGTCTCATGGTCCCTGAGTTCAAGCCCTGCATTGGGCTCTGTGCTGACAGGCTCAGAGCCTGGGGCCTGCTTCAGATTCTGTGTCTCCCTCACTCTCTGCCCCTCCCCCGCTTGCACTCTGTGTGTTTGTATGTGTGTCTCTCTCTCAAAAATAAACATTAAACATTAAATAAAAAATAAAAATGATTATTCAGAATAGATGATATTTCTATAAGACCAAAATTAAAATCACAAACTGTCTAATAATTCTAAGCAACATTTTATTGCTTTTTCCAGTGTAGTCTGAGACTAGCTGAGTTAGTCACCTCTTTCAGTGTGTGTACCTATATTCAGAACATGGTATTTAAGAATAGAGTGAAACTTCTTCAGAAGTGTAATTATTCATATGTTTCTAAACTATGCAGTGCATGTGAATATTATTTTATCATGTTTTCCTTTGAAAATGCCAAGTCACCTGAAGTTTGTTTGTGAGACTGCTGAGAATAAACTGATATACATACCATCTTTTGAAAAGCCCTGCTTTGAGTGTTTACAAAATGCATTGGCAAGAGCCTGAAAGACTCCTAAAATTGAGTGCAGTCTTGAAGGTTAAAAGGGAATATACAGTATGCCAAGTGGAAGTTATTAAAGTTCCTCTCAGGGCTCCTGGGTGGCTTAGTCAGTTAAGCGTCAACTCTTGATTTTGGCTCAGGTCATGATATCACAGTTCATGGATCCCAGCCCCACATCAGGCTCTGCACCCTGACAGCAGAGCCTGCTTGGGATTCTCTCTCTCTCTTTCTCTCTCTGCCTCTCCATCCACTTGAGCTGTCTTTCTCAAAATAAATAAGCTTAAAAAGAATTGAAGTCCCTCTCATTCCCTTTTTCCTGTTTGAAGGCAATGCTTAAATTCAGTTTATTTTCTTCAGAAAATCTAATAAAATATGTATCTTTCTTTCAAATTTCTGATTTAAATATTTTGTTTTCAAAGTAGGTGATTATATCCATCACTTCTGCAAATGATTTCTGATTTTGTCTTATTCCATTGAAAACATTTGTTAGTACACAGACCTCCCCTCAAGAGTCATGATCTTAAATAAAATAGTCAACATAAAATAATATTTTAGATTATTAGAAACTGGCATTAGTTAATATTAGGAGATATTATTTAATTGCTATTTAATCTGTTATTCCATGAGGTTTTATGATAACATGAGAAAATCATGTTAAAACAATAATACCTTGAGACTTACGTCTGTATCCCATTATATTATAGAAATTGTGAGCAATCATAAAACAAAACCAATAGTAACAGAACTATATATGCTAGATATTAACTTGTATGCATTACTTTTCTATGTTTTATCAAAACAATAATCTGTAACATATATTGTTAACATATATTGTAACATATATTGTTATATTGTTAAGAGAGAATATAGTATAGGCTAACATCAGTTTTCATCTACCCTGAATGAATTCTAGGAAAACTTCCCATCAGCAGACTCATTTACATATGCAAATATAAGAATAAAGATTCAACTTTAAGATTATTAACCATAAGATTATTAACCTTTCCAATGTAAAATATTTGGTTTTGCATGTGAGGAGTCTACCGTGGCTTCCAGAAAACTAATACTTTCTCATACTTGAAAACATATAGCAAACAAATTGATTTAGGTACAATACACAATCTGCATAAAATATAAACCTACTCATTATATTCTTCCTTTCTAAAAATATTTATCTCAACCTTGAGATATCTTTTTTGTCCTAATCGTTATTTTTGTTCTGCACAACTGAACAGATTTGCAAACTAATTATATGCAAGATCTTAGATAAACACTGGTGACTCAAAGGTGAAAAATGCTAATGAGATTTCAATCTTGTA
Source organism: Panthera uncia (assembly GCF_023721935.1). NCBI lineage: Eukaryota > Metazoa > Chordata > Mammalia > Carnivora > Felidae > Panthera > Panthera uncia. The sequence goes on from NW_026057576.1 coordinate 53,964,580, forward strand.
GGGTATTCAGCATGCATACAACTAAATACAGATGGGCGCCTGGGTGGCTCAGTTAGTTAAGCGTCCAACTTCAGCTCAGGTCACCATCTCGCGGTCTGTGAGTTCGAGCCCCCCGTCGGGCTCTGGGCTGATGGCTCAGAGCCTGAAGCCTGCTTCCAATTCTCTGTTTCCCTCTCTCTCTGCCCCTCCCTGCTCATGCTCTGTCTCTCTCTGTCTCAAAAATAAATAAACGTTAAAAAAAATTAAAAAAAAAAAACAACGAACAACTAAATATAGACAAAGACAGAGTAAAATAAGTTGTCCAAAATAGGATTTGGGTAAAAAGCATCGAGTGATTATTTTTTTCTTATGTGATCTTAAAAGTATTCAACTGATATTAATGGGAAACATGGCATTAATCATGTTTCACAAGAATATT